>NC_056726.1:894678419-894849959 GCF_019279795.1 Protopterus annectens | reverse complement strand
ACAATTACATCCCTGTGTCGCACCCTATTTGTTAAAACGCCTTTTGGGCTTCATAACCCCCCCATGTTTAAATTTTGCAAAAAGGGTTTCTGTTTAAAAAACCAAAAGATTTTTCTTTTTAAATTTAAAAAATTTTTGAATTTTTTTGGGTTTACATTGCTTTATGACAATACTTACTGGAACTTAATACACTGTGATAATAAATGTTGAAATGCTATAGTGGGTGTAAAAAAATTTTTGGTGTTTGAAATGTATTACGTTATGTCACCAAATCCTATGTAAATAAATACGTTTTGTAGATTTCAATTATTTTAACATCATTAAAGGAACTAATTCAGTTCATCTACCGAACTATAAATGGTCCATGATGATATATGACCAAAACATAATAAATAAATAAATAAAAAATGTATGGATATACAAAATAATTGATATTAAATATTATATATTATGAACTATTGATTTGTTAAATATATGAATGAATTGTATGTGTGTATGAATTTGATAAAAAACTTTCAGAAACATACTGAAGTATGTGGGCCATAGATGTTTAAAAATTGTTAAAAATACTTTTTATATAATAAGCAAGAAAGTGCATGTGCATTCAGTATGAATAAACAACATATAAATGGACACTGTTTAAAATAATCTTGTGCAAAAAGGTAAACTAACTTGTTTAACAATAAATAATTAAATTAAAGCTGAAAAGCTGAAGCTAAAAATTCACAGCTCCACAAAGGACGTAATCATACCACTTAAAAAACACAGAAAAGTTGTATCTCAGTGAAAACCAACTGTTACAAGATAATAACAATTTCTTATTAAACCTGTTAGATAATGCCAATGCTTATAAAATTTAAAACATTAGTGTAAACTTATTATA
The DNA here is from genome assembly GCF_019279795.1 of Protopterus annectens. NCBI lineage: Eukaryota > Metazoa > Chordata > Ceratodontiformes > Protopteridae > Protopterus > Protopterus annectens. The sequence goes on along the minus strand of NC_056726.1, from coordinate 894,849,076 downwards.
TGTTGAAATACATGATATGTAGTCATAATAATGTTTGTACTTATAATTTTGCCCTTCTTAGTTTGAGGAGACTGGTAATACTAATGGCTTCATTTAAACCCGGAGGTTTAGATGCATTCAATCTTAGCTGCCAATTCAGCTCCTTGAATTCTATCGAGGTTTCCCAGTCCCCTCCTCTAGGATTAAGGGAAACTTGTTCAATGACAAAAAATTTTAATGTCATCTTGGGGCAACCATTGAGATGCTTAAAAAATGCGTTTGTCTCTTTCTTTTTACGAATATCATAAAGATATTTGTAAATCCTTTTACGCAACGTTCTCTCTGATTTACCTACGTAAAAGCTCCCACATTCCTGGCATACCCCTAAATAGATAATACCCTTAGAGCCACAATTACAATATCCTGTTGATTTTAGAGTAAATTTTCTAGACTTAATGTAATAAGCATTAGTGTCCATAATATATGGACACTGCTTACAACAGTTACATTTGTAAGTACCAGTTGTGCCACATTTACTTAAAGATCGTGGTGGTAGGTGTCTCTCAAACATATCTTTCAGGTTAGTATTTCTTGCATTGACAAATATAGGTTTTTCAGGTAGCCACTTCCTTGTGTCTTCGTTCGTAGTTAAGATGGACCAGTATTTACTGACTGAATTTTTTATTTTATTAGTATCATTGTTAAAAGTACAACTAAAAACAGTTTGGGAAGTGGGGTTAGTGCTTTTGTCGTCAGGCAACATATTTAACTTGGGAGCTGAGTCCGATACGGTACCTAACAAGGGACTGTATAGGTCAATTCTTTTCTGAAGTACTTCATGGTACATTTCCTCTATTAGTGATGCAGGATAACCCCTCTCTAAAAATAATTTTGTCAACATTTGGCCTTCATCAAAGAACTTCTTATCAGTGTTACACATTCTAGAAGCTCTAATGAATTGACCTTTCAAAATTCCCTTCTTTTGAGAGAAGGGATGAGCATGCTAAAATGTAAATATGTGTTAGAGAAGGTAGGTTTTCTGAACACTGAAGACTCAAACATTTGTAACTCAGTGTTCTTGAATAATACCACATCTAAGTAGTTCATAACATTCTCACTAATACTGGATGTAAATTTTAAAAAGTTTGTGGTCTCATTAATGTAACACAAAAATTCTTCAAGGTTTTGTCTGCTACCTTCCCATAAGATGCAAATGTCGTCCAAATACCTCTGGTAGTGTAAGATGTTGTTCTTCCATTGTGATGTAAATACAAACTAATTTTCCCAGTGAAAAAGGACGATGTTTGCATATGCAGAAGCACATGGTGAACCCATGGCCACCCCTTTATTTTGTTTAAAAAACTCCCCATTGAAATAAATGAAGTTATTGCATAAGATGATGTCCATGAAATCTGATAATAAATTAATTATATTGTTGTTAAAATTCGAAAATTTTGTCAAAACTTCATTGAATCACTGTATGCCAATATCATGCGGGATGCTAGGAAATAGCTCTATTACATCAATTGTAACTAACAGATCCGTTTTACAAAAGTATTCTTTTTTAATAAATAATCATTTGGGTACATGTAGTTGGTGTGTACTGCAAGGCTCCACCAGATGTTTCCAGACACCGGAACCGTGACTTGAGCAGCCCAAACACACGCTCTATGACATTACGTGTTTGTGCGTGTGCCACATTATGGCGTTCCTGTTCAGGTGTGTGTGCATTTCTGATGGGTGTCATCAGCCACGGCTCAAGTGCGTAACCTGCATCCCCCACTAGGTGTCCATGTGGGAAGTCCCCACTGGCAAATGATTGGTACAGCTGCGTCAGATGCCAGATGTGGGAATCGTGGTAGCTCCCAGGGCAGCCAGCACACACATTCATTATTATGTCCTGGGCATCACACACAACCTGGCAGTTGATGGAGGGGAAGCCCTTGCGGTTCATGTAGGCTCTACCCCGCTCACTGGCTGGTGCTTTGATGCGTATGTGCGTGCAGTCTATTGCACCCAATACCTCAGGGTATCTCGCTATTTGCTGGAAGAGACGCATATTGCTGGCCACAACCTCACGGGCATTGGGGAAATATACATGATCACCAACATGTGCTGACATGGCATCCAGGAACTGGTGCAGTACCCTGGAGGCTGATGCCTGTGATATCCCCATCATATCACCAGTTGGTCTCTGGAAGGTACCTGTTGCTAGTATTCTTAGGCCAACACATACCTTGGTTTCCTCTGGGATGGGTTCCCCTCTGTTGGTTCTGTGTGTGAGGCATGTCCTGCACAGCTCAGCAATTTGCTGCAGAAGGTCTCTGTCCACTCTGTAGCGCTCTACTATCTCCAGCTCATGTAACCCACGGTAGGTGACTCTGGGCCTGTATACTCTTCTCCTTCTCCTCACTCTGGGTTGTCTGTCAGCATCTGCATTGTCACCACCCTCAGCAATTCACCTATGCCTGATTATAACAGCTATGGCAGCCCCTAGCATTTCTGCTCTGAGTTCAGCTTTTTTCAGTTTTCAATTCTGATAGCTTATCTGCACTGCTCTTTGCAGTGTTTTAAGTGCTGGTTGGGCTTCTAGTCTGCCTGTGTAATTGCCTGCTTCCAATTGTTTCCACCAATTAACTCCAGCAGTATCCTCTAGCAGTTTCCCTGTATTCTGGTTGTTTCCTTTTTCCTCTCTGTTTCCTGAGGGGGAGCAATGTGCACACCAGCTTAAGCACGCTCACAGTTACTTAACCGCGCACACACATCCCTACACGGTGTTAAACGCACGCACACATCCTTACACGGTGTGAACTGGGCTGATTCATGTTAAAACGCGCGCACACTGCCTTCCACACGTGCACGCTATACATAGGATTGCCTAGTAATGTTTAGTTACATGTCTTACACGGAGCTTCCCCCCCTTGACAACCACTAAACGGAGGCCATATTGTTTTTGGTCTGCAAGTCCCTCCATTGACATTCCATGTAATACATAAATCCCACAATTGTGGGCTTATAAGCTTCGGTTTTCGGTTTTAGGTAGCGCACCCCGTTTGCGCGGGTGTGCACTGCAGTTACACATCATAATCCCACGTAAAAAAAGAAAAGTTGTTTAAAATATTTTTGCAATATTTTTCATGCCAATGGCCACATATTTGGCCATTGGCATGCTTAATGTAACATATGCACTTTATTTGAGCTGACATAGCTCCGTTATTTTGCAGAAATGTACTCAGTTGTCAGCTGAGTACATTTCAGCAACACGTCCGTTATACGGACTGCTTTGCTTTGATCGCCAAATACCTCATTTGCATATCTTTCAGCTGCAAATGAGGTATTGAGCATTTCCACGCCCAGTCCGTGTAAGAGACGTATTAGCTGTCTCTTACACGGAGGTTTGGGCTGTTCCTGAATCGGGAGGCTTACACGGAGGCTTACACTACTCTTAAACTCCATGTAAGCCTTCCTGAATCCTGCCCGTAATGTAAAGTGACTATTTGTAATTACTTATATGCGTATGCCTACATTATGTCCTTATGTCTCAAAGTTTTTTATGTATTTATATATAAATTTTTTTCATGTATTAGTTTATGTGTTTTGGAAAATCTTTTATATATTCTATGGAGTGTTTAAAGTCATTTTACGAATGTTTTAAGTTATTTTATGCATTTATATTCTTTTAGTGAGCTTTTTTTCTGCTCTTTTCCTGTTCTTTGCAGTTGGCTATGCCTTTAAATAGAGGTTTGTGTTGGATCATCTTCTTGATAGGTTAATTATTTAATTGTCTCAGTGTGTTTTTAATATATAACTAGTTTGTGTTAGGAGGTTTGTTTCATGGATCTGAAGAAGCTGATACAGTGAAAGCGCTTATCCGTTTGTTCTTGTCTGCAATAAACTACATGGATTTTACATCTTGGACTGTTATCTTCTGTTATTTTCTCACTCTCACTCCTGATCAGTACTTGGTTGTTTTACCCTTTTAGATTAGTTGACTGTGCCTCTGTATAGTAGGTCACAGAAGATAGCCCTTTTGAGATTAGTTTTCTGTGCCTCTGTCTAGTAGGGACACAGAAGAGATCCCAGGGGTAAACCTACGATCTCCCATCCACTCGTCAAGATTTCTCTTGAAGAGGGTCATTGAGGGACTCTGCCTAACATGGATTGGGATTTTGTTCTAGAGTGAGGGGAGCCTCTGGGATATGAATCTGTCCCTCCAGCATGTCCTATTTATTGCTGTGATGAGGTTTAAGTCCCTGGAGCGTGTAGCTCTAAGGGATTTGGATTTCCTGAGGTGGAGCATGTCCATTAATTCTGGGTTGGACATGGCTTTGTACGTCAGGCACAGATCGCCTCTGAGTAGGCAGTAAGCAAGTGAGTAGAGCTGGAGTTTCTTTAGCCTAACTGCGTAGGGCATCTGTTTAAGTCCCTTGATCCTCTTGGTGAGGTACTTTTTGGGTCTTTCCAGTTGCTGCAGGTGTCGGATAAAGTACATCCCAAATGGGGCATTGTATTCAATTATGGGCCTGATGAGTAGAGGGACACAATGACCTCTCTTGATCTAGATGTGAACCCTTTTGTGATAAGGTGGGCTATATAGAAGATCTTTCTAACCACTTTGGCAATGTGATTGTCAAAGGAGAGATTGCTATCTACTTGGGTCCCCAAATCCCTAATTACTTCTTCTGTACTTAATGGATTACCACCTATGTGGTAATTTGTGGGCACTTTGTTTTTCACAAAGGGGATGACTATGCACTTTTTGGCATTTAGCTTTAGGCCATGGCTCTGGCACCAGTTATCCGTCTCTGTGAGACCCTTTTGGAGGATGCTTGTGTCAGTCGGTGAGTCGATTGTGGCACCCAGTTTGCAGAATCTGCGAACTTGGTCAGCCATAGTCCTCCCATGTTAGCCTGTAACTCAGAGAAATATACACCGAACAAGAGAGGTCCCAGGACTGAGCCTTATGGGACGCCACTTGTAACTGGTTTAGAGTCTGACATGGCACCTGCAATTCCGACCATGTGGGTTCTATCTTTGAGCCAGTTTGCAACCCATCTTGTGACATAGGGGTTGATATTTAAGCTGGTGAGCTTATTTATGATGTCCGAGTGGGATATTGTGTTGAAGGCTTTTGCGAGGTCCAGGTAGGCTGTGTGGACTACCTTCCCTTCATCTATGGCCTTGGTGACTGCTTCAAAGAAGTTGACCAGGTTCAAGAGGCAAGATCTGCCCTTAACAAAGCCGAATTGGGTAGGATCCAGTGTTTGGAGGTTCCCAATGTCTTTGTTTATGAGTTTCATGATGATACGCTCCATAGCTTTGCAGATCAGGCTAGTCAGGCTTATAGGGCGATAGTTTCTGGGGTTCGTTGTGGCACCACCTTTGTGGAGTGGGACCATTGATGCTGTATGCCATTCCTTGGGTACATATCCTGTAGTAAGGCTGAGATTGAACAGTGACTTTATGTGAGGGTTCAGTTCTTCTTGGAGTTCGTAAATTTAATTTAAAACACATTTCAAATTTGAGAGACAAAGACTGATAGCCATTTGCTAAACAAAGCAATACAGTCAGAAAACAGGCCTAGTGTTAGCAACAGTAAACATCATGGCTGTTGAATCTCACATTCATTGAAACTGTATTGAAACCTACATTCATAGAAAATGCATGTGTACCTTTGGACTGTTTTCAAACCATGGGCTTCATGCACACATTTTAAGACCATGAATAAATGTATATGTTCTTTAATTCACCTTCCTGGTTGTATTTAATTGCACTCCTTGTTTAATATAGTACAACTTGTTAAGAATGTGTATTAAATTTGTATTTTTTAACCTTTTTCCCAGTGAGCAGTGAAACAAAATTTATGAACAAATAATGAGATAACTACCCATTTCAGAACATTTTAACAATAAAATAGCAGTGAAACTGCTGTCATTATAATCAAACAATATCTTCAATATACATAATATCTGTAGAAGTAAAAGTCTTCTGAATAATTCCATGTTAAATTGAACTGTAACTTATGAAGCGGTTGCTGCTGGCATTTCAGAGCTTCATCTACAAATTCAGAGCCTGCTGCCTTTGAAGAATAAATTACTTATGTTACATTAAAAAAATTATGTGTAAGTAATCAATCTACCTGGTGTGGGAAGATAACCTGCAGCCTTCTGCACCAAATACAAGTATGCTACCCATTGCATCAAACACTGAGCAATCTAACTATGACATACTATTACTGGCATTAACAGACAGTAACCCACAGTGATTTGCTAAAAAACAAATAAACAAAAAAGAAACAAAGAAAATTAAAGGAGACCTGGTAGTTGTGGAGGTTTAAGGCACTTGCTTATCACTCATTAAGATCAGGGTTTGACTCTGAACAAAGTCATATAACCAGACAGTACACCCAAATGGGACATTTCACACACACTGGCCAGGGGTGGCTGCTCTTCTTGTATTAAGAGATTTGAGTTATTCCATGCTCTCTACCATGTCATACCAATTTAATACTGAAGTCTCACATGCTTTTTCAACAAGGCTTGCATTACAGAAGCCATTCTAATGTTGCAATTTCTGGGTCTTTTGCTGTGCTATGAAACATTTCCTGTAAGATCCTAATTCTGGTACTGATTTACTTACGCAAGTTTTGCTTTTTTACTTACAGGACATTTTGTTAATGAATACAGCCTCCCATGCCCCCAGGCACCAAGGGCTATATGCAACTTCTTAGGTCACCTTGTGATGGATTCAGGTTTGGCTTTAGGTACTAATTTATGAAATGCGATATTTCTGTGCCAACATTTAGGTCAAGTATGCAATGCAACTCAGAGAGCAAGTCTACGAGAAGGATTCACAGTAATCTCAAGGCAGATGTTAACTGTCATTTACATCATATCTAGCCCTGAAATTCTGGACAATGCATGAACAATGTGACCCTAACACACACACACACACACACACACACACACACACACACACACACACACACACACACACACACACACACACACACACACACACACACACACACACACACACACACACACACACACACACATTTTTTAAAGACAGTTATTTTTATTTAAACAGTAATGTCAGCTGTTGCAAATGAACTGTGGACATGTGCTACATTCTGCACCCAAAACATAATTTACATTCCCCTTTGAACCTAGGTATAATTCAATATACTACTCTGTGAAATTAAATGCTTTTGTAACACATTAGGTAACATGATCCACAAGGCAATATGCCAGTGATCCTTTGGCAGTCAGATGTGCTTTACAATTTAGATATTAGGTGTTCTGTGCTCTCCCCCCATTTAATAAAACACAGTCTCAACACTGCTATGTACTTCTACAATAGTTTATTGGCACATACCATCTTTATTGAAACTCCTATGTGTATATATAATATACATTATCTAATTGTAACACCCCCAAAACTAGGTTTATCAGAGAAGACCTGTGACAGTCAGGCACAACTGTCAGAGAATGTAGAAGAGTGTAAGAATGGTTTCCATTATCCATATTGTTGCTGTATAACCACTGAGTAGTTTATCAAGCTATATATGTGTATATGTGTATACACACACTCACACACACACACACACACACACACACACACACACACACACACACACACACACACACACACACTCACACACACACACATGCTCACACACACATATATACTCACACACACACATATACACAGACATCTATATATATATATATATATATATATATATATATATATATATATATATATATATATATATATGAGTCCCCTTCACATTGTCAACATTTCAGAATGTCGAAGACCATATGGCTGAGACCATATGATCCACATTCAAAATGTTGACCATGCGGAACTCGCATCTCCATACAGTGCAGAATGGAAAGATTTCCATCTTCCTCACTGTAGTACAATCTCAGAGTTAGTAGCATGAAGGTACGTTTTTGTAATTTTTTTTTTTTTATTCCATGGTCGGCCATATGGTCTTCGACATTCTGAAATGTCGATCATGCAAAGTAGATCCATATACACACATACACACACACACACACACACACACACACACACACACACACACACACACACACACACACACACACACACATATATATATATATATATATATATATATATATATATATATATATATATATATATATGTGTGTGTGTGTGTGTGTGTGTGTGTATGGGAAGTAGGTTAATTAGATAAAACTATTCAATTTAAATGTCATTGCTGAACACATACATACACATTTATATATGTATATATATATATATATATATATATATATATATATATCTATATATATATATATATATATATATATATATATATATATATATATATATATATATATATATATATATATATATATATATATATATATATTTTTATTTCTATATATAGATAGATATAGATATAGATATAGAGGGTCTATGTTAAATGTTCGAACATCCAAAATGGCGAACATTACATGGCATGGTTGAGACCAAATGTTCGACATTTGGAAGTTCGAACATAAAAAAAAGAAAACACAGAAAAAAACACTTTAACTGCACCCCCCACACTTAAATATACCAACTATGAGACCGCACTTCATTGCAGAAAAGGGAAATTCTCCCTATCTGCACTGTACAGTGCCATTGAAAGTCTATCTTCGAACACTCAAAATTTCGAACGTTTGGTCTCGACCATGTAACGTTAGAAATTTTGAGTGTTCGAAGGTTTGACAGGTACCCTATACAAATATATATATATATATATATATATATATATATATATATATATATATATATATATATATATATGTGCAATTATCGAATGGGTAAACACACTCTGTGTTCAAATACAAAATAGGCAAGTATTACTAATTAAGTATGACCTTGAAGAAAGCATATAACAGCAAAACATATTTCCATCGCAGAATTAAATGTTTCCTTTTGCTATTTGTCAACAACCCCCCTCCCACTAAATTCATCTAGTTAGGTGTGGGGTTAGCACACATTACTAAGGATGAGCAGTACCTCCCTGTACCATATGGTACCTAACTGCTAGAAAAGACAACTATATTCTCAGCCTTTGTAGTGCTCTGTCGCTCAACTACTTCTGAATCCTTTCCAACTTGTTAAGCCTCAAATGGATGCTATATACCACTGCCTTAGTATCTAAAATGAGCAATCTTTACCTGTTGGCCACCTCTACTTTCCAATGGTGAGTAGCTATTTGAATGAGCATTAATTCTGAAATCTGCAGTTCCACTGAATTTTTGATTTCTTCCAGTTCTGAAAACATAAACATTTATACTATTTGACTTTATTATCTTCTTCTATATGTGAAGAAACTGCTGCATTTGTACAGATTTCTAAGTCATTATTCTCCATCCAGTCATGCTGTAAGTAAGATATTTCATTAATCTCTTCCTGGGATGGTTTCCAGATTCTCAGTTCGCATTTACCTGAGTTAAAGCTTTCATCCCATGGTGCTTTTCGCAGTTCCCTCTCAGCAAGTTAACTAGCAGCCTAATACTGATTTGGCTTGGGGCCAGCATCCTTTTAGCAAATCCAGCAAGACTAGCAACACTATTATTTAGGGTGATCATATCATGTGAACAAGAACAGTACCCCCTTTCTTTCAGTTATGTACACTAAGTATATCTGCTGCAACTAGTGCTTTCTTACTTTCATTCTTTTGTTTTTGGGGTGTTCAGTCTTCAAAAGGAAAATCCATTCCTTGACACTAATGAGAGAGAAAGATGAAGAAAACAAAGAGGTATGTTTGGCATTAGCTGCTAGAGTTAGGGACAGCCCTACATCATTAGTAAATGAGTTACCTCATTCACCCATTGTCCATTATTTGACTTCTTGACTGTAGCAGTTTAATCATTTCAAGGTGACCTCTCATTTGTGACTTATCCCAGGGTATTACTGTATACCCCTGATATTAATGAAATCCTGACCCTCGTCTTCATTATTCTTATCTAACACCTCCAAAACTATGTACATCAAGTGAGGCCTAACTATAAATCTCAGTCCATCAGTTGTGAATACAATCTACAGTCCAATCCAGTGCCTCTCTCAGACCCTCACGTTATACTGTTGTTGAGACATTTGTGCCACTTAATATAAAGTGGTGGAAATGTTAACTATTGTGTTCATGCTGAAAGGCATTTTATTACCTTTGCCATTTAAGTTTTGTATTCTACATATTAAACTCTTTCCCTCCCTAGGGCTTCATCCAAGCTACCAAATCAGCAGCTTCTCATCCTCGGTCCTGTCCTTTCCTTCCTTTTTCCTATAACTATATTACTTATATGTTTTTTTAACATTCAAATCGACACTATATTGTCCTGATCTTGTCTTTGTCATGCACCACCAGCAATATGACAGCTAACAATCACGCACGTGTTGCATATGCATCTTTTAACTATAGGCTATCATTTGCTGCATTTAATTCCCAAAATGGTGATGTGGCCATTGACCCATATGATGTTACGGGTCTATATTAGAACACCGAATGTTCAAAATGTTGCATGTTCTAATACTGACCCATTTTCAGCAAATGTGGAAAATAGCGAAGAAACAGAAAACCAAATTTTTTTCTAGGGAAAGAATTTGGTTGTCCATTTCTGTTGCTTCGGTATTTTCAATGCTGTGGTGGAAAGTTACGGGTTGGGTTTAGGTAAGTGTGCGATTGTGTGGAAGTGAGGGTTAGGGTGGGTTAGGTGAGTTAGGATTAGGGCACGGGTCAGGTAAATGTGCGATTGTGTGGACGTGAAGGTTAGGGCGAGGTAGGTGAGTTAGGGTTAGGGCGCGGGTGAGGTGACTGTGCATTGGTGATTGACCTTAGGGTTAGGGTTTGGGTTAAGGTAAGTGGATAGTTAGTGGTGTATGTATAGTTTAGTGTAGGGTTAGGTGTAAGAATTTAGGTGTATGTGTGTGGATTGCTGTTTATTTGGTGCGCTTGTGTTGTGCGTATGTGTTTTGGAACAGCAAATTTTTTTCCTAGGAAAAAATTTGCTGTTCTGAATGTTCGATGTTTTAAATTTTTGATTCATAGAGTTCGATATTAGAACACTCAACAGTTTGAATGTTCGGTGTTCTAATATAGACCTGATGTCACAAATCCCTCAACATGACTGTCACACAGATGCAGATATAGTGTGCATCTCCAATCTCCAAGAACAAAGAAACATAACCCTCAGGAGATGGCTGCAGTTACTGAAAAATGGATTTTATTAGCATTGCAAGCCCACCAATGCTGAACTTAAAAAGAGTCCAAGCAGATTCATAGTCTATTTCAATTAACAAATAAAATCAATCAGTCAATCAATCAGTAAAATACATTTTTAACTGGCGCATACCATTTCATATGCTACCTCTCAAAAGTTGTTTGTCTTCAACTCTCCTTTTGTTTCCTATTTTTAAAATAAGCTTGATCAAGTCCAATAAAAAAGTTGCTCAGTGCTTCCAGCAGTTAATAATAATAATAATAATAATAATAATAATAATAATAATAATAATAATAACAATAATAATACCAAAGATTAAAAAGGGGATGGAGGAAATAAAGGATACATTACTCCATTACTCTGCTTGTAGATCATCTTCCATGTACATTTTTGACATGCAGATATGCTTTCTCTCAAGCACAAACCTAGATTACAGAACAACTTCCTCTAAAGGTTTGCTGACCAAAAACCAGAGCCGAACCTCAAACCACACACCTATTTTTTATAAACCACTATGTGTAAAACAGTAGCAATATTAAGGATGTGGGGAGGCCACTATTTCAAATGCTTGCTTTAGTCATATAATGATTTTGAGTAAATAATAAAACCCAGCCAGAGTCATCAAGCAGTTACTATCATCTAGCCAGTAGCAATTTGTATCATATCAGTAAAAATACATTGTTTTTCATGACCTCTTACTAGTAACAGGAGGTACAGTTCTACCAAACATACACTTCTACTTAGTCTGAATATATACAGCAGTGTTAATGTTGCGATAGCAGATACTTCAGGCCTGCTTTTATGAATTAGACAGACACACAGGCTAATAAACTGGTTACTGCTATTCCCAGCACAGACTGCTCTCCATGACATATTTTTCTTTCTCTGATTAACAAGATTCACTGCCAACAATGGAGTAATTATATCTTCAGCTACGAAGTGGTGTAACAGCTTGCCATACAATTATTCCATGTAACTTCAATCCATGAGGATATAATACTTCTGAAACATTTGGATTCCTTCTGAAAAACCTAATAAATGATGCAAGAGTCCTCTTTTTCTAAGCCTCTAATTCAGTATTGATATTCTATTTTTTATGCAATGCAGATACATTCCCTCTTTCTGATGCTCTTTCTTCTGTTAATTCCTTTGTTATAGTTGCAAAACCTTTCTTAATATTTTGCATTATTTGTCCCAGTAACTGTCTGCCTAAATAAATGTAGGACCTTGCAAGTGGAGGTGGAGGGCAGGGTAGGATGGTGAACCTGTGCAATGACAACCTAAATATACACATTCTTTATACAGTCTTGCATACCAATGGTGGTTCAGTGAATAAATTACCGATTCAGTATTGTCTTAGCCAAAAACATGCTATCAAAGTCCTTAAAACTTTTCCTTCCAGAGCTTGTCCTGCATCCATAAGCTTGGAACAGCTTTGAAGAGCTAAGAACAACATAGTCCTTAGTCCTCAGGCCTATAGGCCTGACCTACCTGGACAAAATACCATTGTCCACACCTGACATCCTCATATATGGAACATTATTTATACTAAAACCTCTGTTAACAAGCCCCAACTCTGCAGAACTGCCTAATAGTTTAATGTGCAGCCATTAGTTCATTAACCCACATATTCTAAATTCTAAAAATAAATTATTTTAATGATAACTCAATAGCTTTTTCTAAATATTATCAAACACCACCAGGATAAACAACATAAGGTTTACCTTTATTTCTGAAATACCTTCTCCTCTAATATGGCTATATTACAGTTTTGTAGTACTTGAAATATCCTGTTTTAGCCCAGATGAACAATGTCCTCATTGAATCCTTTCTCAATCTGTGGATGAAGTGAGTTATTCTGTTTGCAAATTGCAGGTATTCTGTTGAGAAAATTTGAAATAAATGACTTTTTGATGTGCAAGCAATCAAGAACATGTATGCATTAAATCCTTCCATACTATATGCAACAATTGGCTATGCAACAACAGCATCTCTTTTTCGATGCATTATCTTTACACAATCACTCCCAAATAAGCTTACCAAAAAGCTTTCATTCTGTGCACCTATAATATTTAACAACTTTAAATCTTAACTATACATATTTTTTCATGTAAGCACTTCATTAATGTATTACTTGTTTTGATGGTATTCAAATGTATGGTTACAACTTATGACTTAAATGCTTTTATTTTTTGATACTGTATTGCTTTCTTTATGTGGATCATGATTTGTCTATGTTTATTGTTAATAAACAGAATCTTACTCTGCTTCTCTTTCAGTGTTGTAGAAAGTGCTGTTGTTATTGCCCTGGGAATGGTGATTGCTCTCCAGGAACTCCACTAGAAATGAAACATCCCATCTGGACATTCATGGCTAGCAAATGTAAATGAGGACATAAATCTCTCCATAGAGACTATGTAGCTCAGTCTGTAATCATCAGACTTTATTATATGTTGTCCACTTATATATTCATTCTTCCTGCATTATCCAAACTCTGATAACTGATTTGATAACATCCCACCAGTTAATTCCTATCTTTCCTTTTCCATGTTAGTCTTATATATTCATTCTTCCTGCATTAATCAGACTCTTATAACTGATTTGATACCACCCCACCAGTTAATTTCTATCTCTTCTTTTCCATGTTAGTCTTATATATTCATTCCTCCTGAATTATCCAAACTCTGATAACTGATTTGATATTATCCCACAAATTATTTCCTATCTCTTCGTTTTTGTGTTAGTCTTAGTTCCATTATCTTTTCAACTCTTCCCTTATTTTTATTACTTTCTGCTGCATATTGGTTGTTTAACTGTATACCACGTCAAGTGACCCCCTTTTTCTTTAGATTTCTTGATGACAATATTTAGAAAAGTGCATGGTCTGACGATTCTATTTCTCCAATCTTTACCTCCACATTTTCTTTCTCTGCTATGCTGCTTATCAAAAGTCACTGTAATATATTCCCTTGTTCTTATTTCATACCAGAGAATGTGTTTTTTTCCTTTTCTCTCATCACATGTCTAGCTATCTGCTTTCCATCTCTGTTCTCAGTTACAGAAACCTGTATTCAGTGTTTTTTTCTCTTTATTCCTGTCCATATCTTCTTTCAATCTTACACAAAATTCTTCCAAGTCCATTTCATTCCTGGGTTTATCTCTGTTTTAATACTTTTTTAAGACATATATCCTGTTCTTTATAATCATATTTATTTTTGCAAGTTTCCATTTAATTTATTTTATGAGATCGAACAAAATTAACCAACACCTATTTCTACTCCTATCACATTTTTTTCTCTTCCTCTCTCTCTCTCTTCTTTTTGTGAAAGGAAAATTATTCTTTTTATCACATTCTCTTGTGTATTTTGTTTTAATTCCTGGGTTCTGTCTGTTATTAGAAGTTGTTAGAAGTCCAGGAAGTCATCAAAAGAAAAAAGGAGTGCAGGGAGAAGTGGGAGACAGAAAAGACTGACCAGGCTAGGAATGACTACTGGTTGGCTAACAAAGAAGCTAAGAAAGAAGTTGCAATAGCAAAGAATAGGACATCAGAGGCACTCTACCAGGACACAGAAAAACTATATCAGGTTGCAGGGCAAAGACAGAAAGATAAATAAGATAGTCAGACACTCTTTATAAGGGATGCCAGCAACAACTTGCTCACCAGTCCACAGGACATCACAGGCAGATGGAAGGAGTATTTCCAGCAGCTTCTGAATGAAGAAAACCCCACAGAAGTTGTACTGCCTCAGAAACAGCCTACAATGAGACAAGAGGATCCCACACTAGAAGAAGTAAGAACAACACTAAGTAAGATGAAGTCAGGGAAAGCAACAGGCTCAGATGAGATCACAGCAGATACGATAAAGATGCTGGGTGAGATAGGGGAGATATGGCTCCTAAGGGTACTAGTGTGGAGAGAAAGGCATATCCCAGATGACTGGAGAATAAACATATTCATTTTAGTGTACAGAAATAAAGGGGACATCCACAACTGCAGGCAGTACAGAGGCATCAAACCCCTATCACATTGCATAAAAGTTCTGGAGAGGGTGATTGATAAATGGATACACAGAGTAGTAGGATGTAAGATGGGAGATGAGCAGTTTGGATTCAGATCAGTATGCAGCAGAACTGACCCAATGTTTGCATTGAGACAGATACTTGAGAAGAAGCTAGAGATGAGGAGAGAGTCCAACTGGGCATTTCTAGACTTGGAGAAAGCATATAACAAGGTCCTAAGAAAGCTGATCTGGGCAATACTGCGGTGGTTTGAAGTCCCAGAAACAATGGTAGAATTAGTGCAAGCTATGTATAAGGACCCAATGACTCAAATACAAACAGTGTTCGGCCTCATAGAGGGGTTCCCAGTGGGAGTAGGTGTACATCAGGGTTCAGCTCTGAGCCCACTGCTGTTCATACTGGTGATGGACTACATTAGCAAACAGGTTGGAGGAGACGGATCAACAAAGCTGCTGTATGCAGATGATGTGGCAGTACAGGCAGATTCTGAGGTAGAACTTCAGCAAGGGATAGGAGAATGGAATGCAAATTTGAAGGCACACAGGATGAAACTAAGCACAGATAAGATGGTGGTAATGGCAGCAAACTGGGGAAATCAGAAGAAACTGAGAATAGAGATAGAGGGGAAGATAGTGGAACAGGTAAACAGCTTCAATTATTTGGGAGGGGTAGTTGAGGAGAAGGATAGTCTGAATGAAGAGGTCAAAGCTAGAATCAGAGGAGTTGCAGCCAACTGGCATAGAGTATCAGGTGTAGTCTAAGACAGAAGAATGCCAAAGAAGCTGAAAAGTAAGGTGTACAAGACAGTGGGGCAACCGGTACTACTGTATGGTACAGAAACCTGGGCAGTAAAGGCAGAACAGTTGAAGAAGCTAGAGGTGATGGAAATGAAGTGTCTGAGAAAGGTGGTAGGATGCACACTGTGGGACAGAAGAAGAAATGAGGACATAAGAGCAGAAACCAAAGTATGTCCAACTGCAGGAAAGATCAAAGAGAACAGATTATGGTGGTTTGGGTACATGTGTAGAAAAGCAGAAGATAATCTGGTGAGAAAGATTTGGGACAGACAGGAAGAAGGTAAGAGGAAGCAAGGGCTTCCAGCAAAGAGGTGGATGGATTGTGTGAAAGAAGATCTGAGAAGGCAGGAGTGTGGCAGTGAATCAATAGAGTTGGCAACAGTTAACACGATACTCTGACCACATGTAGATAAATGGGAAAGAAGAGGGCTGATGATGATGATGATTCTGTCTGTTATTACCTTCCTTATTTCCTTAACCTTTAGTTCTTTAACCGTATAGCTTCACTCCCTGTTGTTTATCTTATTACAGTGCTCATTCTCGTAACTGAATTTAGGGTGGCCGCGGTGGTTACCATTGCCACTTCACAGCAAGAGGTTCGATCCTCAGCTGGGCTGCCTTCTGTGCGGAGTCTGCATGTCCCCTCCCTGTGGTAGTGTGGGTTTCCTCCAGGTGCTCCGGTTTCCTCCCACATCCCAAAGACATGCTGTAGGTGGATTGGACACTCTAAATTGGTCCTAGGCATGAGTGTGTGTGTGTGTGTGTGTGTGTGTGTGTGTGTGTGTGTGTGTGTGTGTGTGTGTGTGTGTGTGTGTGTGTGTGTGTGTGTGTGTGTGTGTGTGCCTTCTGTGGAAGGTTGGGAGCTGGGCTGGCAACTCAACACCGTAAAACTCCACTGCCAATCATGAGCAGACAGGTGATTCGCTGAGGCGACCCCTAACCATGAAAAGCAGAAAGAAGAAGAAGAAGATTCTCTTAACTGAATTTGACATCCCTTTTGTTCCATGCCATACATTTCAAACCTCTATTCTTCCTACTTCTGATCAACCAAAGTGCCTAGTTTCCGCTACGACAGACACATTCTTCTATTCCCCATTTTTGGGCAGATCTCATTCCTATATTCTGTATACAGATTGTATTGCTCTCTTTAGCTCCACACCATCTTTCTTTTCTTTTCTTTTTTTTTGCTTCATTGTAACTCTACTACTCCTTCTTGTTGTATTTCAGCCTGTCATACTTAGCTTTCCTCTTCTCTATTTGCTTTTTTAATTCTACTTTCCATCATTCCATATTTTTCTTTCCTTCATCTCTTCTCTTTTTTCCGTTCTGTGACATATGTACTTTTATGAAATAATTTATTTACTTTGTATAAAGAAAAATATTAGAATGCAAATTAAAAACAATAAAGAAAACAGATCTGGCATATTTACCATGCTTTCTATTTGGTTGTCCATTCTGTACTTTAGATCTGCTCTTCCTACAGCATAGGTGGTTCATGTCTCTCTCTCTCTGTCTTTCTGTCCCTTTCCAGAAATTGTCTATTCACCTGTTGAGGGTCTGGGTATTGGTCTCCCTTGGTGTCCATTCTTGGACACTTATCTGGCCCATTTTTCTCCAGTACTCCTTTTCATGCAGTCATTTCCACAAATATGAACTGCTCCATTGACATAGTTCTACCGTTCTGTTTTCTTCTTAGAGACTCCAGCATTTAAGCTGTTACTAATGACTGGACTTTTTCCTGAATCAATCCATCCATCTATCTATGTATCTATCTATGAATGTATCTATCTGTCTACCTATCATCTATCTATCTATCTATCTATCTATCTATCTATCTATCTATCTATCTATCTCACTGTTTATTTTCTTTCTTTCCTTTGTTAACTTGTAAATTGATCTGGTCCAAGTACCCTCGTTAGGCATAACCTGGGAGATTTAGGCAAACACAGTGAATAAAACAGACATTAGACTATAGATATAATAGAATGCATAAGAAGTGAGCAAACAACAGAACATAAGCATCACTAACAGACATTAGAATTTGAACATTTTACCAGAAGACAACAAACAGCTGTATATGAGCAGCATGAATACAAAGTAACTGACTGAAACACAGCAGTATGACCAGAGCCATGACTAGGGCAGGGAAAGGGGATAGCTGACCCTGGTGCAGGCTGTTAGGGGGAGTGATAGGCAGGTACAGATGAGTCACAAGTACAGTACCGTCATTGATTTATGAAGCCAACAGGACATGATTCTGTGTTCAATATATTAATGTTAGCAGTCAGGGAGTGGATCTGTGGGGATACAATCTTCTACAGAATATATTGTTGAGACATAAAAATAGAAAGTACCTTATTTGGAGATTGAATTTTTATTATCATACTTGGGCCTGAGCTGAAAAAACTGCAACTAGTCTGTGCCTTAACAAGTACCTGATTCACATGTAGCTTGATAGCTGGCAAAATGGGTGCTGAACAAACTATGTCAACTAAACCCATATCAACCAAACCATCTGCCGGTAAACTTACCCATTACTCTTCATAACTTCAAAGAGAAAATTTTGATCTCTTTCAACTTTCACTAGCAGCCAGTAATATTTGGAGAACATAGGAGAGTAGTCTCTTCTATTGCTGGAGAGATGAAAGAAATCTGTGAATTTTAATTTCTGTAGTTTTGAATAGAGCAGAATTTTCTGAAGAGAACATGGAGATGATGGCAGCGTCATAGTCTAACCTAGGCAGCAGGGCATTAACTATTATACATATTCATCTTCTAAATTCAGCAAGTTGGATATTTTATAAGAACCCTTTAACTGAGTCAATACATTGTTAACTTGTATTTCTTTGTGGAATGCAAAGCAAAGATTATGATCAAGCTGGATAGGATACAGGTACTGGTATAAACAAATCCTGTGATGCCATCGAGTGTGCTACTGCTTTCATTCTAAAGATGTTGTGGGGTGCCTAATATATGTATTTGAGTATATATATATATATATATATATATATATATATATATATATATACATATATATATGATTATGATCAAGCCTCTACATGAGTTTACATATCACTTTCAGCAGGTAGACTTAAACCTTAAATCTGACCTTCCTTTCATTCTAATTGGGCACTGCACCTATGAAATACATTAACATAATTGCCTCATGGAAAATCTTTAATATATTAATTGCACTTAAGCTTTATGATGTAGGAAGCTGACTGGCAGTACATGATCTTTTCTTTGGTTTTAATTTTATAGTTAATTGTCTTAACTGAACAGGTAGCCTTTTTCCTTGCTTATTTGTTTTTTTGTTATCTTGTCCTATTGCATGCAAGCATTTGACAAACTGCTTTTCCTTGCTATTGGAAGAACTGCACAAGTCATGCTCCTTTTCACTGTCTTCCTTCTTTATATGATGAAAAACATCTGCATGGCCTCCATCCTGGCTTCATCATGAAAACCACAGCCTAGGTGATAATGTCTCTTCTCCTTCCCATCTAACTTCTGCAAAGCTACCTTTTCATATTAAAAATAAAGCTAAATAAGGACAGGTAGCATTAATTCATGTATACAAGCAACTTAATAAAAAGAAAAAAAAATGTGTGGTGGAGAAACATGCTTTTTTCTGGAGTATCAAAAGTGACTTCTTCTGAACTAATTAACCATGACTTTACATTGTTCATAGAGAACACGGTTACATCAAATGCTTATTTAAATGTCAATACAATATGTGTATAAATAAAAAAAATGAACAGGTTCCACATAGTAGAGAATTACCATAAGGTAACTTATGGCCTTAGCACATCTTTTATATTTCTGAACTCATTTAAACCTGGACCATGTCCTGCATTTAGAAGCCATTGCTATCTCCTTTCCTAATATTCCAGTCTTAGCTTGTCATCACCATCCCTTAGGCTGTGATTGACATGATAGTGCATGAACCTATGCTGCAGACATCTATGACTGCCTTGATCTCTCCATGTAATCCATTTTTTCATGAGCCAGTTTGTCTCAGGATAATGCTGCTTGATGAGTGTCAACTGTTCTTTTCATAACTTGAGAAAACCCTGTTCAACATGTTTCCTTTTCCAAGAATATCAGGTATTGTTTTGCCATCATGTTCTTCCTAAATTATGCCTATGAGCCTCTGTTTGCCCTAGAATCATAATTTTTAATATAAATGTTCTGCATAAAGACCTTCATCACCACGCTGTCTGGCCACTACACTGTCATCAATTTGCCAGTCATATGCTTTTCTTATTTGTTCATTATTGTCATAAGCAATTCCTGTTTTGAATTACCTTACTGATATTGGTGAAATACACTATATATCATACGCACTATATGAGAGTAACAAAAACATTTATTTGCTTATCACTTCTATTTTTCTTTGAATAAGGCTAACTGTTAAAATACTGCAACTTATTTATAAATATTTAAGATTACTGAAAATTGAATGATCTGTTTTATTGTGTAGTGTTGTAGAAGTCTGTGTATCACACCACTGCTAACAAGGATCACATAACTCTGTATGACTCATGTACATAAGATTGCACTAATATCTTGTACCAATATGTACAACTATTACATGCTAGCAAAATAGGTAAGTACTAGGCTGGCTGCCCTTGAAGGCCATTTTATGCCTAACAAATTTCCTTTAAAGGTAAGAATCAAACCCTGTTCCTTTTGTGTGTAAGGTAAATACCTTAACCATAATGCTTGTCCCAACCCTATTTTGTGAAGCAAGCAACACGAAGATGGTTAACAGTATACTAAAGAGTTTCTAGCCATTTATTTCATTATCTGTCTATTTATTTAATTACTTATTTATTTTCACTACAGCACAGGTCTCTAGTTCTATAAATTGCAGTAGTGCTATGAGATATTTGATTCTTCTGGGACAAATGTACAAGCAGTAAACAAAGTGTAACTAAATGATTGCATAGTTATCTAATTTATTACCACTATCATACCTTCTGTCCATCAAGGTTTGGCCAATATATGTCACTTAGTGTGGCAGACTTCACTGTTAAGTATGTGTCTGTGCTAAGTGCTATTTAGGTGGAACTGAACACCTGCAGGTTTGGGCTACTTTTCCTACTTTTCTCCTTTTCAGGATATGACTGATCTATAGGCCATGTTTACTGCTGTATAGACCAAGCAGTTCTATTAGTTGTTGTAAACCTTCTGAAGTGTTGAGTGTGTGTGTGTTTACAGTGAGTATTCTAAGTCTATAGCATCGTTAATGCACACTCATATATGCCAGTTTTGTATCTGACTTTCATTAATCAAATAAAAGTAACAGTTATGAAATAAAGAGATGAAGCCAAGTATTTGCGTCTGTTCACTCTCTGTTAGTGACATAAATTATTCTCTCACAGTATTGCCTTTACACCTAGAATAATAGATTAGGTTTAAGAAAGGAATACTTTGTGGGATAATTTTGCTATATGCATCACCTAATAAAAGAATAAGAAAAATATGTTTGGATTGTTAATTTTAAGGTCTGCACCTCAGACTGTGTGTTTATTTTATTTTGGATATATTGTTCCTCTGATACTTGAGTGATTTTACAGGAAGACCTGTATTAGAGGATTGTACATTAAAGCCTGCATATTTCTCCAGATAAAAAAACAGCTCTGGAATTATATATAATTAACAGACCTTGTGTGCTTCCTAATCTTGATATTCTTGAATTGATTTTTTTTCTGTTGGAGAGTATTTTTCATGATTTGGCTGTGATCCACACACAAAAAAAGCATAATAATGCATATGAATATGAAATCAGTATCTGTTTGAGGTTAATGAATGCTACAACTTTTAAATGATAAAAGATAAATACACTAATTTTCTCATTGTATCTTACACAAGGCACAAATTACATAGTTGTATGGTATTACTCAAGACATTTAACCTCTTCTATGAGTATTGATCTTGAATGCCATGTGCTGTGCTATGCTGCCCTTTACAAGTAATGAGCAGAAAACCAATGGAATTCTAATTAACAGCTTTTTATCAAACAAAGGAAAACAAAAGAGAAATGCATAATTATCTCATCCAAATATTGATTTCTTTCAACTTCAATGAGTATGTTGCAGCACTGGTAAATAGCACGCATGATTTTTATTTAACAGATTTGAATGAAAATCTTTACAAAGAGAGAACAGTTTTACACTCAGAAATAACTGCAACTGTTTTCTGCTTAGTAAGGTACATAGCAAGTTATAAGTAAGCATGCACTTCCAGAACTTAGTAATACATCAGCTTGTCAATGAATATAGTTCAGAGACCATCTTGCTTGCTTTCAGTCTTTAAAATAATATGACTTTGCTGACAGAAGTGATAAGAGAATGTTTCCATGCTAGTTTTGGGTGTTAGTTGCTACAGAAGCTAAATTCAAGTGTCAGTTCTGTGGCTGGTG
This sequence comes from Protopterus annectens, assembly GCF_019279795.1. Taxonomy (NCBI): domain Eukaryota; kingdom Metazoa; phylum Chordata; order Ceratodontiformes; family Protopteridae; genus Protopterus; species Protopterus annectens. The sequence goes on along the minus strand of NC_056726.1, from coordinate 894,826,613 downwards.
TGCTGTTTTGAGCTTTTTGTTCCTTATTTTCTGTGTTATGAATAAAGTGATTTGGTGCAGCTCTGGCTATCATGCAGCAGTGTGGTTGACTGCAATGTACAGACACAGTCATTTAGATCCTAAGTTTCTCTATACAACCTACTCCACCAATTTGTATTGTACTTTTGTTACTCATTAGTGTTGCATGGGAGCTCTGGCTTCCACTTGCATTTTTGATGTCTTAGATTGTTTGCATTAGACAAGTATCATCTCCAATAAATCAGCTCCATACCCATAGGCACAATGCCTCCTTTAACCCACATTAATATGCAATCAAAAATAAGTCTGGGACCAAGGTAAACACCATTAATAAATGAAACAGAACCTGGCAAATGGCTCAAAGTCCAAGAATACACAAGCAAAAGCAATCATTGGTTGAAAATTTTACATCCTTTCCTAACTGTATGAAAACTAATGTGCTTCATAAGCATTTGAAAAACTGTCCTAATGGGCGATTTTTATTTTTGGGTATTAGAGCAAGTTGAACCAATCCCGAAGGGGTGGACAATGGGAAACTGTATTGGAGTACTGTGAATTGTTATGGCAACTGCGGTTAAATGCGGGGACACCCCAGAACTTAATGGACAACTTGCATTGGGTCCTGTATTAAAAATGAGGGCTGCTAAGTTGTAAAGAAAAATCTATATAAATTGTATTTCAAATGAAAAATGGTTTTAGGAATAAGTGTGAATTGTGAAACTACTGTTTGCATGTTTTTAAAAACATGCTTTTATTAATACTGTTTTGTGGTGAATTTTGTATTAATTTAACAATGCTAGTTTGGATTTTGCAATGACAGAAAATGATGTAAAATTGGTGGCCAATGATTGTTCTTTATTTATGTAATGGCTAGTACAAATCCAGTGGAAAACTGAGTGCCTTTATTCTGATGAAATCTTCAAGTAAGGTGAAAGCGCTAAATCCTGTGGAATAAAAAACTTGAGATAATCTACTGCTCCTGCTGGTGTTTTTCTGTGGTGTGTTCTGAGACTTGGAGCTGTTTACCAAGGTTCGTTTTGCATGTTAGTATGCACCTGGAACAACAGATTTGCATTTTTAACCATCTGTGTATATGGCGTTTTTGAAATGAGCATCCTGAGACAATGTGCATTTAGTGATGACACCTACTACTTAAACAAACTGACAGAGTGCGCAAGAGATGTAGCTATACAATATTATTTGAGGCAAAGCTCTCTGACAAAAATAAAACAAAACAGGCAAAGCATATAGTCCTTCGATTTCTGAAGTTTTTAATAGTGATCTACCTTAACCACAATGGTTTCCTAAATGTAATCAGAGAAACGAGTACCTTCAGCATCCTCATAAACACACATCACACTGGTGGCATCTACCACGAAACATACATCTTAAAGTCACACCAACTCAGTTCAAAAACTTGTAAAGTAAACCTCCAAACAATGCAATATCTTAGTCATAGTAAGGTCCATAGTGAGACACACTGATGCTCCACTCATCAGGCTGTGCAAAGAAAAGGTCACTGTCCATTGCTTATCAGGCACCAGAATTCACCACATCATGCAAGCAGTTTAGTCTTTAAAAACCATAAGCACACACATGACACATTCACTATACATGTGAGCATAGATGAATGAGAGTTACCTGTCTGAACTATATGAAGAGATACATGAAGGGTCTCTCAGAATATGAGTCTGAGTCTGGTATGTACCTGGCCTTGAGACACATTCTACTGTCACTAATCCCATAAAATGAAGAAAAGATTACAGATTTAAAAATCTGACTTAGCTTCTGGTCATTCATATCGGATACAAAATATATTACCCTGGGAAGGAATGGTAGACAGTCCTAACTGCTTTGCCAAAGATGGCTTCCATCTCCTCCCCAATACTTTCATATATTAGATAAATCCTTGCCCACCCTCACAGTACCTCCAGTCCAGATAACATTAAGATATTGCTATTCATCACTAGCAGCTTTAACAAAAAGCTCCACTCCCTACAAGCACACATACCTAGGAAAACATTGACAAATGCATTATCTCAGAAATCTGGTTTAAGATCTTTGAGAGCACTCCATCAGTACAGGGTTTCAATGCCTATCACATGTTCAGGACCACCATACTGGATGAAGGCACTAAAGGTGATAGTGTCACCATATTCTTAAAAAATGTATAATGACCTGAAAATCTTCCAAATTAAACATATTATTAAAATAAACTATATCAAACCTGACTATAGCTCAATATAGGACACCCTCTGTGCCACCCTCAGTCCATGCCTCCTACCTAACTATTAAGGAGTCCTTATGTATTAAGCCAAACACCATTCTCCTAGCAGACTTTGGCTACCTTTCTTAAAATGAGAGATTTATACATCCTCAAACATGTAACTCCAGAGATTTCTGGACTTCATCAATGCAAACTTCATGCACTAGTTAGTTCACACTCCAAATATGGGCAATACAATCCTAGGCTTGTCCTTATTAATATGGGGCAGCTTTGGTCCTCTCCAATTATAACTTCTCCAGGCAAATAAAACCACCTGTCAATCACAATTACCATAAGATAGAAGCCTGAAGCATGTTCCAATACCTCGCTATTCAACAATTATGCAAAGGCTAATCTATTTAAACTGAGTGAGGACCTGGCTACAGTCACATGCTCCTTCCATTTTGTTGACCCCACTGCTTATGTGGAATTCTTCAATACCAAATTTTGTGCACATGTAAATAGCTATGCAGATGCATCTGTTCCCCCCACCCACCAGAAATAAATACAATGCCAAGGTCAAAAATTAGCCACTTTGGTGGAACCTAAATATAGACAGACTATTTGATAAAATATAGAAAAACTTGGTACATGAAAAATAAATCTTTCAAGATGTCAAAAACACTCTTTCTAAATAGAGCAAGGAACATAGGACCATGATCATATCAACCAAATCCAGATATGAGGTGAAAATAGCCACTCAAGTGAAGAATAACTATAACACCTTCTTTAGTTATGTTAAAAATCTCAGAAACAATGGCTCTGTGCAGAGCTAATAGTAAATGATATAACATATTCAGGTGCAGGGAACATAGTCAATCTACTAGCAGACATATTCAGCAAAAACATCACCCTCCTCCCCTCTAATATTATCTGATCCCATACCCATATTAAACACACACACACACACACACACACACACACACACACACACACACACACACACACACACACACGCACACACGCGCACACACACTGTACACACACACACACTCACACACACTGATTGCTCAAGAACAAATTCTCAAACTCTCAAAGGTACTTTCTGAGGTCAGTAACAATATGCCTATTAGGACAGATAACATACAGTTTTCTTAGTGGCCATCCAGAAACATGACTGCTGTAATCCTCTACAGAAGCTATTCAATATAACCCTAAAAACAAGCATCATGCCAGCTGAGTAGAGAACAGTAACACTCATTCTCTTACACAAAGGTGGGACATCAATGACCTGAGTAATTAGAGACCCATAAGACTGACCAGTCTCATCTTTAAGGCTGTCGATAGGATCATTATGGAATTAATGAATAAGGACATAGGTAATCTACAGACTCTCAACCCAGCCTGGTTCAATATCATCAAGGGCAGGTCCTGCCTTATTAACCTGGTCATCTTTTTCAAAAAGTTAATGAAACAACAGATGAGGTCAGAAAAGTGCATACCACATATCTTGACCCTTTGAAGGCCTTATATCTGAAGGTACTACATCAAGAAACAGGGATGTAATCATTCCACTGTACTTGGCACTCATTAGCTCAATCATTGAGTATAAGGGTTCCTATTATAACCTTGAACTTGTAAAAGGTCGAATGTCACATGGTCAACACCATATGATCGAACTTTTACAAGTTTGAAGGTTAAAACAAATGACTCCGTACGGTACAGAATGGGAAAATTTCCCTTTTCTACACTGAAGTGCAATCTCGGTGTTGGTATATTTAAGTAGCGGGGGTGTGGGGGGTGCAACCCCACACATGGGGGCTGTAGTGGAGCTTGCCTGCCCCTGCTCAGAGTGTTTAGGTATGTTTTTCTTTTTCTTTTTCTCTTTTATTATATATTCGATGGCCTTTCAATCTTCGCTCATATGGTGTTGAACATATGCGGTTTGAAGTTTTGAAACTTTGAGTATATAATATAGACCCAAGTATAATGTCCCATTAGGTATGCACATGTCCAAACACTTGTCACAACTGGAATAACCTTGATGATCTTACATGCACAGGGGTAACATGTAAGCATCACAAAAAATCCTTGTTTAACTCATCCTTGTTTTATTTATATCCAAAATGAAGCCTCTCACAAATAAATAACCTACTAAGTACTTATGAATCTATGAGTTTAATAGTTACATTGTTCAGTAAGGCATATGATCATCTGTTATTTTATTCCACACTATCCTGTTACACTAATAACAAAAACAACAACCACAAACAGAGTTGTTACAAGTCATCGGGCAGGATTCACGAAGGCTTGCACGGAGTGTAAGAGACGTGTAAGACGCCATGCAAGCCTCGCGATCCAGGAACAGCCCGAAACTCCGTGTAAGAGACCAGTTAAAACGTCTCTTACATGGACTGGGCGTGGATATGCTAAATACCTCACTTGCAGCCGAAAGGCATGCAAATGAGGTAGAGTAGTGATCCACGAAGCAGAAAGCAGTCCGTGTAAGAACCGTTTTAGCTGCAGAAATGTACTCAGTTGACAACTGAGTACATTTGTGCAAAAATCACAATGGAGCCATGTCAGCTCCAAATAAAGGGTGCATATGTGTCAGGCAGGCAATATGTGGCCATTGGCAAGGTACCCCCATGCAAATATGAAAAATAAAAATGGGCTGCGCTGTATAAAACATAAAAATGAAGGTTATAAACCTACAAATGTGGGTTTTATGCAATACATGCGCACGTGTGCACGCCATGAGGCATGGGTAGGACAGTGTGCACACGTGTAAGGCAGACTGAGCATGTGGGAGCCTGTTGGCAGACTTGTAAGACTGTTTGCGCTAGTGTGCGTGCGTGTAGGGCAGACTGAGCATGTGGGAGCCTGTTGGCAGACTTGTACGACTGTCTGTGCTGGTGTGCGCGGGTTTTAACCCGAATAAGCAGATTCTGAACCATGTAAGCATGTGTGCGTGCGTGTAAGCCACTGTGAGAGTGTTTCTGCTGGTATGCACGTTGCTTCCCCCTGAGGAAACAGAAAGGAAAAAGGAAGCAACAGAATTAGTAGGAAGCTAGCAGAGAATACTGCTGGAGCTAGCAGGTGGAAACAATTAGAAGCAGGCAATTACACAGGCAGAATAGTAGCTCAGCCAAGCACTTAAAACTCTGCAAACAGCAGTGCAGGATGTATCTCTCAAGAGACACTGCAAGACAGGAGTAAGCTATTAGAAGTGAAAACTGAAAAAGCTGAACTCAGAGCAGAAATGCTAGGGGCTGCCATAGCTGTCATAAGGAGACATAGGCGACTTGCTGAGGGTGGTGACAATGCAGATGGTGCCAGCCAACCCACAGTGAGGAGACAGAGAAGAGTGTACAGGCCCAGGGTCACCTACCATGGGTTACATGAGCTGGAGATAGTAGAGCGCTATGGAGTAGACAGAGACCTCCTGCAGCAAATTGTCGAGCTGTGCAGGCCACGCCTCACACACAGAACCAACAGAGGGGAACCCATCCCAGTGGAAACCAAGGTATGTGTTGGCCTAAAAATACTAGCAACAGGTACCTTCCAGAGACCAACTGGTGATATGATGGGGATATCACAGGCATCAGCTTCCAGAGTACTGCACCAGTTCCTGGATGCCATGTCAGCAGATGTCGGTGTTCATGTATATTTCCCCAATGCCCGTGAGGTATTGGCCAGCAATATGCGTCTCTTCCAGCAAATAACGGAATACCCTGAGGTAGTGGGTGCAATAGACTGCACGCACATATGCATCAAAGCACCAGCCAGTGAGCGGGGTAGGGCCTACATTAATTGCAAGGGCTTCCCCCCCATCAACTGCCAGGTCATGTGTGATGCCCAGGGCATAATAATGAATGTGTGTGCTGGCTGCACTGGGAGCTACTATGATTCTCATATCTGGCATTTGACACAGCTGTACCAGACATTTGCCAATGGGGACATCCCACATGGACACCTAGTGGGGGATGCAGGTTATGCACTAGAGCCGTGGCTGATGACACCCATCAGAAACGCACACACACCTGAACAGGAACGCCATAATGAGGCACACGCACAAACATGTAATGTAATAGAGCATGTGTTTGGGCTGCTCAAGTCATGGTTCCGGTGTCTGGACACATCTGGTGGAGCCTTGCAGTACTCACCAACTACATGTACCCAAATTGTCATGGTATGTGCTATGCTACATAATATGATCTTGCAAAAACAGCTGCAGCAGGACCAGCATAGGGCCGGGCCAAACAGCCCCCCCGCCATTGCCAAGGCCATCACAGGCAGAGCGTGACTCGGAGGAGGAACAACCTGAGCCTGCCCCAGTAGGCAGAAGGAGGCATGCCCAGTATTCCCTGGCCTTGGCAAAGAGGCAATGCATAGCACATACACTGGCTCAGTAGGAACCCTGGGAATGATACCCCTTCTCTGACTCACTCATATAATAACATGGATGCCTAAAATGACATAACCTGCTCTCAAACATGTACAGGGAGTGTAATATGTGCATCCGACAGAGGCAGCCCTGCAGCACCACCTGAGGCATGAATGCCATGTGTTAAGTAATGTAACACCATGTAGTATATGCACACTTGAGGACCCTGACTAACATCCTACCCTCACCAAGCATGATGCCACAATATGATGATGGGATGATCAATTGCAATAATTGGCTGAAGTAATGCAGTTAGTCAAAGGGGAGCCAATGTGTGCCAGCCTGGGATGACATGCTGAGCATGACATGATGCTCCACCTGCTAGTGGTGGCGTGCACCTATCAGTCCAGGCCTCATGGATACTGGAAAAAGGCTGTCATTACCCACAGCATGCCCTGAATAGGTAAGGCTCAAAACACAAACCCACCTCCATAGGTACCACAAGGGATAAGAACCTAGATGTAATGCTACCCAATGCCAGAAGTCTAAACAGCAAGATGCGTGCAGTGTAAATGCACCCAGTATGGAGAATGTTGATATCTGTCCTGTAACAGAAAACTGGGTCAAGGCTCACAACAGCACCCTAACACTACCAGGTTACACCTCATACTGTGCTGTACAAAAAGATGGTGACTAGCAATAATTGTCAAGGATAACCACACTCCCATGTTGGTACCACAACAAGAAGCAGCATGGACTAGCCATGGTCAGGTAACGGTGGCTAAAACTGCTTCCCAGTTTATAGCCTGCTACAGACTACCATCCTAACACCAGGAACTGCACCTGGCCTCTGTTGTAATACATGAATATATCAAGCCCCCCAAACCACATTATATTGGTTGACTGAAAATACCCATCCATACACTGGAAGCATTATACTAGCACCAACACTGTAGGAGAAAAGTTCCTAGAATCCATAAACCAAAATGCCCAGGAACAACGTACCACTCCCACAAGGGGGGTAAGCATACTAGATGTGATAATCAGCAACATGGGTACTGTATGGCAAGATGAGAAGTGTATCCCTCACTGGTAAGACCAGACCATAGAGTAATCACACTGGATATACACATCCTGACCACAGTCCCTGGCCAGAAAACCACAGTGAAAAACATGTGTAAAGCATAAGTTGCACCTCTCCAAACTGATGTGGAATCCATCAAAGGCCCTGTGCAGGTGCAAAATATGGGACACACCACAGAACCTGTTATACAGGCATTCCATGAACACAGCCAGGAATGCTTGGATTATGCAATCACAAATAACAACAAGACACAATGCCATACATGTAGGCATCTGGCATGCTGGACTCCAGCCATTACCAAACCATGCAAGAGAATGAGGAAGCTACTACATGATAGAGCAAACAGAAAAAGGGAAGTAATCACTGACAAGTAGTATGGCAATAAAATATGTCCACACATACAATCCACTAAGGCCAGCTACAACAAGTAGAATCTGTGTCTCCTGAGGCAATGTTACACCTGCCCCAAGTACACAGACAACCTCAACGCCCCCCAAGAAATACAAATATATGTGAGAGATGCAACCATTTATCCAAACCGGAGGCTGAGCTCCCTCAACTCAGTACTGTCAAAACTAGTCAGGAGGAGAAGGTAACCACACACACCACAAACCCAGTCCCACATAGACCTATCACAACTGCAAACCAAACACATAAACACAGAAAAACATTCCTGGAGGCCCTAATTACAAACACACCACACCAACAGAGGCCTCCAAATCAGACCCCCAAGCAACCACAACCTCCAAACATAGCACATGCAACACATAGTACACAAAGCTGGTGTGCCAAACAGTCACAGGCCAGAAGGAGAAACAACATGCCTGATACAGTTGTAATAGGTGACTCTATAGGCAGACACACTGCTGTCCCACTCACCAGACTGAACAAGGGAAAGGGTACAGTAAGCTGCCTGTAGGCTGCTACAATATGCCACATAACACAAGTATGCAGGTCACGCCAAAGCAAGTAGAAATATGATGCAGTCATTGTCCATGCTGGTGTGAATGACCTGAGATGTACCTCCCTGGACTACATGAAAAGAGACATGGATGAGCTCTCTGAGTATGTACTCCAGGCCGGTATGACACTGGCTGTTTGCAGCATCCTACCCTCACCAAGAATGATGCCACAGTACAAACACAGAATGATCAGCATTAACAGGTGGCACAATTACTGCTGTCAGTCCAAGAGGATCTAATGTCTGTCTGCTTGGGATGTCATGCATGACAAGCCATGCTGCTGTTCCAGGGATGGCTTGCACCTGTTGCCCCTGGGCGTCTGGATATTGGATAAGGCTTTTGCCACCTTCATAGAGCCATACGTAGGCAAGGCTGAAAAGACTAACCCACCACCCTGGAAAACATAAGTGGTAAGAAACATAAGGGTAATGCTGACCAATGCCAGACGTGTAAACTGCAATATGCATGCTCCTGAGGCCCTCCCCAGTATGGAGAACATCGATGTCTGTGCAGTGACAGAAACCTGCTGCAAGCCTACTGACAGCACACCAGCACTACCAGGTTATACCTCATATCATGTGTTATGGCCCCAAAACCTGGACCAAAACATAAAAGGAGGGGGAGTATCCATATTCAGCACAGACACCCATACGTCCAGGTAACTGACAATGCACAAAGCATCGGAGACCACCCATGTGCACCTAACCATAGGCAAAACTGCTGTACAGTCTGTAGCATGCTACAGACCACACTCTCACACACAGGAACCCCACCCAGACATCCTGAAGAAACTGGACAGTATGAATGTCCCACCAAATACCAAACAAGGTACTCACAAATTACCACATAGGTGATAAACCATTATGTATGGAAGGAATAATCAGGGACCTAGGGACACAAGTGGACAGTAACCTGTTATGTGTGGCTAGGAAGACTGTCTATATTGGACACCGTATCATGAAAGGATTCACATCTACGTCAACAGAGGTCATTGTGCCCCTGTACTGTTCTCTAATCAAACCCATAATCTAGTACAATGCCTCATTTGGGATGTACCTCACCTGACACCTGCAGCAGTTAGAAAGACCTCAAAGGTACCTCACCAAGAGGATAAAGGGTCTCAAATATATGTCATATGCTGCCTGGCTGTAGACACCCCAGCTGAATGCAGTCACATACTGCCTACACAGAGGCATTGTATGTCTGTTGTACAAGTCCATGTCCAACACAGGAGTAATGGACATGCTCCACCCCAGAAAAATCAAAGCCATTGGAGCTGTGAGAGTGACAGATGTCAACCTCAACACATAATGAAATAGGATGTGCTGGAGGGACAGATACATAACCCAGAGGCTCCCCACACCCTGGAACAGAATCCCACTCCATGTTAGGCAGAGCCCCTCACTGACACTCTTCAACAGGAATATTGCCAAGTGGATGGATGGTCATAGATGTACACTGGGGGCCTTCACTGTGTCACGTCCAGACAGAGGCACAGTAAAGTAAATCATAAATGGCCATAATATTCACATAGCAAGGGGCGAAAGACACACACACTCTGGCTAGGCTTACAAATGCCCTAGGGTGGATAGCCTAGTATGAACCTATGAACCTATGAAGATACAAATTGTACAGGACACTAAGGATAATCCCAAGGCTTACTCAACTGATGGTAGGAACCATGTTGGGAATTCACAGATATGCTCTGAATCACACAAATATTACAAACAACATACCAAACACACACACATATTGCCAACATACAAACTGACAGGTGCAGTGCAACCCCCCCCCCCCCACAGAATGCAAAATATCTATCCCAGCAGACTGCTGGCCCCTGACATTGCAGATGCTGAGGTAACAGCCAGCATCTACAAAGCAAAACACACAGCAGCAATGGTATGAGATGGTGTCCTGGGCTGAGTCCAACATGGACTCCAAGAAGAATGGAATGCCAAATCACACTACTGCTCAATGTCAGCCTTACCACAGGATATGCACCCAAAGAGCAGTGTACAACAACAGTGGTCCTTCTCAACAAAGGTGTTGCCTGAATGGATACTGCAAACTACCACCCCAGAATCCTGACAAGCTTGGTCTGCACAGCTATGGAAAGGATCAGCATGTACCGCAGACATAAAGATATTGGGGACCTACTGACACTGGACCCTACCCAGTGTGGCTTTCTTAAGTGCAGATCCTGCCCCTAAACATGTTTGACCCATTTGAAACAGTCATTAAGGTCATTGATGAGGGCAATGTGGTCCACACAGTGTAGCTGGACCTTGAAAATGCTTCCATACAATACCCTATGTGTTCATTACAGATATGCTCACCAGCTTAAATATAAACCCCTATGTCAGTAGAGGGGTTGCAAACCAGACCAAGGACAGAACTGACATGGTCAGACATGCTGCAGCCATGTCAGACTACAAACCAGATATAAGTGGCATCCCACAATGCTTGTTCCTGGGACCTCCCTCATTTGGTATATATGTCCCATAGGTACAGGCCAACATGGAAGGACTGTGTCTGAACATGTATGCAGAGGACTACAAACTGCCCACCATATCTGACCCTCCAGCTGACACAAGCATCCCACAAAAGGGCACACATAGAAACAGACAACTGGTGCCATAGCCATGTCAGCAAGCTAATTGCAGAAAAGTGTACAGTCAACCCCCGTGGATATACAGTAAGTGCCCACCAATTACCACATAGGTGTTAACCCATTACGTACCTAACATGTAATGAGAGACCTGGGGACACAAGGTGATAGATATCCTGCATTGGACAAACATGTGGCTGTAGTGTTCACAGAAACATACCATATACCCACCTAATCATGAAGGTTGTCAGATCTAGATAAGGGGAGGTCATTGTGGCTCTGCAGTCATCCTTCATCAGCGTTACAATTGACTACAATAGCCCCTGTGGGATGTACCTCAGCAGACACCTCCATCAACTGTAAAGTCCCCAAGAGTACCTCACCAGGAGTAGCAACAAGCTTGAACAGATGCCATGTGTTGCCTGATTAAACAAACTGCAGCTCCAGACACTGCCATACTACCCAGCCAGAGGCAAGCTGTGCCTGATGTATAAAGCCATGTCCAAGCTGGAATCAATGAACATGCTGCACCTTGTACAATCTGAATGGCAGTGAGCTATGCACATGAGAGACCTGAATCCCAGCACTGACATACATAGGACAAGCTGTACTGCATGATCCATAACACAGAAGCCACCCCCACTCATGAGTAAACTCCCAGTACAGGTTATCCATAGAGTCACTCATTGATTCACCTCAAGATGAATCGTGATGAGTGGATGGGAGATGGTAGGTTTACCCTGGGTATCACTGTTATGTCACAGGTAGATGGAGGCACAATATACTAACCATGACATATGTTATGGCAAACTCCACTTACAATGTGTGTCAAAGAAGAAACACACTCTCTGACTAGCATTAGAAATGGCCTAGGGCACATCGCTATGGTTTGCCAATGTACACCTATGTTGTGGAATACACTACCAATGTTGGACAAGCCTGGTATAAGTAGTTCATATCTGAACATAATGCAACATGGTCAGATGTGCACAACTGGACCCTAACCAGGCTGTTGTGCTCACTATGGAAATGTAAAGCAGTGATAGGACTAAAGCCCAGTATACTGTCCACCACAGTGAAAGTACTGAACCAGTACACTATACGGTACTACAGTGTTAGGTCAGTATGAAAGGATGTTGACAACTGTATGCAAAGTATCCCATGCAAACCCTACAGGCACAGTATAATCCCTGTTGTGTTCACACACAAAGCAGTTGGACAGTAACTACACAACATGACACACAACACACAACCATAAACAGGAGATATTGTTGAAGTTCACACACATCCACAAATGTGGTGGGCTGCAGAGTTCAACATATGGAAAGCACACACTGGGCATGCTCGCACACTTTGATAAATGAGACATATGTCAGACAACATGCCATGGGAAGGCTGAACTGGGCATGCTCACACACTTAGGCCAAATCACAGTTTAGCAGTTGGCCACACATATCTGGTATGTGTACGTGTTATTCCAGGAACCAACCACATTACAGCAAATTGCCCAGTGCACACAGTTAAATGACTACAGAGATATATGTGATATAGTGGATCCCTCCCATATGCAAACATCTTCCACAGATACACACGTTGTTCATACAAACAGGGAATGCTATGGCAATAAAGACCTGCAAACAGTCTATCAGCAACAAATAATGTGCATCTGACAATTAAACATATGGGTGTAGAGGTCAACACTAGGCTGTTTGCCCTAGGGAATGACAGCATAGCCACAGTGTGCTTGGCGTCTGCCTCCCCAGTACAGTAGGCTACTGTGCCACTGTAAAGTAGGTCACATAAGGCATTGTGTGAGGCTAGTGTGATGTGCCTCTGTCAAGCAGGGACACAGTGGAGATCCCAGGGTTTGAATGTGCTAAGCCACATCCATGTTGTTGGTGAGTGCTGGAAGAGGGTTGCTGAGGACCTCTAACAGTAAGTGGGCATCAATAACAGACTGATGGGAGCCTTATCTGCATTGTCTGCACAATTTCACTGTCAACACTGTGTTGTGATTGATATGTGGGATTGAAGTGTCGTGCCTGTACTGTTCAGAGATGTCCTCCCTCTGTGGGCTACAGCTCTGCAATGTATTAGCTCACTCTGTCTGTTGGACAGCTCATATATGGCTGGTGTACACCTGACTGGTGTCCTGTTGTGGAGCAGTCATGGGTATATTTGGGATAGCATGATCAATGCAAACCTTCCACATGCTCATAGAATGCAATTGTCAAGGATTATGCAGAGTGGCCAGTATACTCCCCCAGCATGGGTCCTTTGAAGTCTTCCACCCCAGTCTTCACAAGTGTAAAGTCTGTTTGTGATAAATATAGTTTGTTTGCAGTGACAACCTTGCCTGGGGGTGGGGATGGGATATGGATGTCCAGGGAAAGGTGGGTATGGTCAGATATCAACAATGGTGGTCTACCTCTGGTGTGGAACAGTGAGTACCCACGATGCAGATGGTCAGGTGCAATATGTATTCCCCCATGTGGCTGTGGTGTTTGGTTCTGCCATAGCACATGGACTCACAAATTGTAGTGGCTGTAGGGTAATGTTGTAGAGGCCTGAGTAGTTCCCACACACAATATGCCTGTACCTGATGTTAACAACTGGAATGGTGTATGTGAACACCTGCATATCCTGGCACTGTTCCCAGGGAAGCAAAGTGTGTGTCCTGGATGTGGGAGGGGTGTTCTGGACTGGTTGTGTTGTGTGTTACAGGTCCTGTGGTCACGAAGCATGGTATAGAACATAACCTGCCAGTGTGATGTGCATATCTGACCCTGAAGTAGGTGGCTGCAAATGCATATATATGCTATCCCCCACCTGACAGGTAGTACTAGATGTACATACCTCTGTAGAAATAAAGATGTCAGCACCCTATAAATACTGCAGGTGCAGAACAGATGCCCAATAATTCAGATAGCATGCTCTGCTAATGCGTCTCCCTCAAGTGTCATAATATAGTTAGGTAGGGGTTTGAACCATGCAAATGCTTGGTGTGTGTGTGTGTGTGGGCGAGCGGGGCTGTTCTGTGTGCAAGTCTGTGTGAGGGAAATTTCCCTTTTGGCAACTGGGAAAACACACTACAGGATGCACATTCCTCTTTCTAAACACTGATGATGTCAGCACCCTATAAGTACAGCAGGGGAAGAGAAACCTGCCAGTAATGCAAATAGCGCACTCTGCTAATGCGTCTGTCTCGAGTGTCATAACATAGTTAGGCAGGGATTTGAATCCTGCTAATGCCCAGTGTGTGTGGAGGGGGGTTAGTGTGTGTGCAAGTCTGTATGAAAGAAATGTCCCTTTTCGCAACTAGGAGAACAGACTACAGGATGCACATTCCCCTTTCTAAACACTGATGATGTCAGCACCCTATAAGTACAGCCGGAGAAGGGAAAACTCCCAGTAATTCGAATAGCACACTCTACTAATGCGTCTCTCTACAGTATCATAACATAGCTAGGTAGGGGTTTGAATCCTGCAAATGATAAGTGTGTGTGTGTGGATGAGAGGAATTTGTGTGTTTGCAAGTCTGTATGAAAGATATGTGCCTTTTTGGCAATTAGGAGAACACACTAGTTCCCTCCAGCACGTCCTATTAATAGCCGTGTCGAGGTTTAAGTCTCCCGCCCTTGTGACTACATGATGAACATTACCCTTTCCAAACACTGATGATGTCAGCACCCTATAAGTACAGCCGGAGAATAAAAACCTTGCAGTAATTCGAATAGTGCGCTTCTCTAATGCATCTCTCTCACGTGTCATAACATAGTTAGGTAGAGGTATGAATCCTGCAAATGGCAAGTGTGTGTGTGTGTGTGTGTGTGTGTGTGTGTGTGGGGGTAGTAGGGTGTGTGCAAGTGTAAGAAAACAGTTCCTTTTGGCAACTACTACAATAGACCAGATGCTGCATATTCCCCCAGTAAACACAGGTGATGTCACCACACTATCAGTACAGCCAAACAGGGCTAATCGCCCAGTAATGCCAATAGTGCGCTCCGCTACTGGGTCTATTACTACTGTCAGAGCACAGATAGGTATGTTTTGGAAATCCACAACTGCCACGTGTGTTTGTGTCACACAAAATGCCCATGTATGGGTTGTTGTTCATAACAATGCATGACATTGCTTAAACCAGCAATGGCAATGCACACATGATGTATGTGTGTGACACATACACATATATACCTGTGACCTTCAATAGTTACCATGTCTGACACGTGCCTCAAGTGAATAAATGGTATTTCCACTGCATAACATTATGACTGTGCCTTACTGTGCAGGGGCTGCATGCGGTATGTGTATATACAGTGTGAGTTGTATATGGTATCATCCTAACAGCGGGGGATACACATCTGGTCTGGGCCATATAGTCTACATGTAGTCGATGAACAGGTGTTGCATGTTCCCACCTGTTGTGGGAGTGGTAACATGTTGTTCCACTGCAATTCAGTGACTACATGCTGGGAACCTTTCAGCTAGTGTGTTGTAGCTACAGTAATGCTCACACACAATGTTCGGCTGGATGCAGTCCAGCCATATAAAGACATATCTAGAGACCGTCATATTCCCAGTGTTGTTAGGGAGGACAGGTGGGTTTCCTGTGTATGGGAGGGTTGTGTGTGCCAGGCTATGAACCAGAAGGCAGTCCAACACACTGTTAGCTGCACATGGATAGGTCATGATGCTTTGTGCTGTGCCAACAACCTGGAGGTGTGTGTATCTGTGGTGCCTTGAGATACCTCCCCCCTGTTCATGTGTGGTACATGTGTAGGGGACGACAGGCATGGTATGAGGTATAACCTGGCAGTGATGGGTTGAACCTGTGAGCCGTGAATCAGGAATCTGTTACTGCACAGATATTGCAGTTTACCGTGCTGAGGACAGTGTGCAGTGCATGCATCTTGCGGTGTACACTGCTGGTGTTGTGTAGCATTACTGTTAGTGTCCTATCCTGTGTGATACCCGCGGAGGTGGCTATGTAATCTGTGCCCTGCAGCAAAAGGCACTATGTGTGTATCAAGAGGCTTCACCAATATACAATGGCCCATGGGTGACACGTGCAAGCTGCCCCTCACAAATCATTGTGGCTTCCCTAGCATGTAAGCAAACACTGGCAGCCATTGGCTACCCTATGAATGACATTGGAGATTGAGCATAATGTAGACATAGAACACCCTTCCTACATATTGTGGTAGCATACCTGGTGAGGGTATGATGGCAACCAAGGTCAGGCTCATACCAGCCCATGCCACATGCTGAGAGAGCCCTTCTATGTTCCCTATCATGTAGTCCAGGGAGGTACGTCTCAGGTCATCCATAGTGGCATGGACAATGACTGAGTCATATGTGTCCATGCCTCTGACTGACCTGTATGCATGTGTTATGTGGTGGACCATAGTGCCCCACGGGCATATCACTGTGACCTTCACCATGTACAGCCTGTTGAGCAGGACCCCACTGCACTGGCCAAGAGAGGTACCTGACACATCTGTAGCAGGTGTGTTGTGTAGCCCTACAGGCTGTGAGTGTGTGTGGCACACGGGATGTGTGTGCCATGTGTGGCATGTGCTCTGTTCTGACTTAACATATGAGTGTGTGCCAGCTGCGGAGGTGTGTGATGCTCAGGCAGGATGCTATTCTGAGGCTCGAAGTATGCCCCAGTGTGTTTGGATTGCTGTCAGTGCAGGTCTATGTCAGACTGGTATTGTAGTCACTGTAGTATGTCATGCCACCTGACAGGGTATGGCAGTACTGGGTTCAGAGTGCTCAATCCCCAGATTGGCTATGTGGTTGCATCTCACACATGTGTTGTACGTTCCTGGCCAGGGGAGAGGGTTGACTGCATACATGTGGCAGCTGTGACATTGCCACATGACTCACATATACCACAACTGGACCATAGAGGTGATTCACAGGTTACCTTTGCACATGCTACCATAGTAGTGTGATTGCCATGGTGATTACCAACACATAGGGTCAATGGGGAACAACATACTGAAGGTGAATATGTGTGGGTGTACTGCTACTGATTTCATAGCGCTGGCATTTATGACTGCACACGTGGGTAAATGCCAGGTAAGTCATATGCAATGTGTCACAGGCAACGTACATGCAAACAGGACAGACAGTGACATTCTGTCAAGTGAGACATTGACATATGTATAGTACGCTATGCAGATGTCACTAGGAATCCACAGAAGCTCTGTAAATCTGCATTGCAGGTGGAATCAGTGTTCCAGGGAACCTCAAGCAAACATGTATGCAAACAAAGCTACAGTAAGCAGGGCTGGAAGTAGTCCATTGTACAACAAAGAAGGGGCACCACTTCCAGTAGGTAACAGTGCAAATATGCAGGCACTATAAACATGTACCCAGGAATGCACAGCTCAGATGTCCATGGTAAAACTGATATTATTTAATATTTAATTTAAATTAAATTGGTACTGCACACATATCAACATGCTCAAACATCCACATTGCATAGTCGTTGTGGGCAACATGCCACCATTAGTGTACATGCCCATCATTGCGTATCACTACTTGCATTACCTTCTCCACTGTGCTACCTATGTATGTGGCTATCTGTTGACATCCTTACCACCGGTATGCAATAATGTGCAGCTGTTACACTATGGTACTTACTATGGGTGTAGATAACAATTCACGACAGTCATACAGTTACTGCATCAGGCATGCTGGGAAATACACACAATCATATCAGCACACTGTACTGTTACCAACATGATACTAGTAATACACTTCTATGTAGTCACCCTGTGCATCAGCAACATGTTAACCTGTTCCTGCACTGATGTTGGAGATTGCAGGAGGTGGCACAATTTCTTCATATGCACAGGGTGTGAACTAGGTATGCCTGAGTCTGCCACTGATACCACCAATTGACATGGATGTGTATGTGTGTTGGTGAGGGACAGCAGTACAGGGTGGGGCACTGTTGGTGAAGTGTGTGCGTGTATGTGGGAGCCCTAGGTGTTAACATTTTGCATGTGTGTATGCATGCACACAGTTCCAGCTCATGGCTGCCATATACTGGAGTTTGTGGACAGCCACAGACTGCACCTGGCAAGTCATACAGATCAGTGTCTGTGGCCACGGACACGGTACCTGTGCCTGGCAGGGGTGCTACGGACCATATCCGGTACTAAGCCAGACTGGGTACTGTCATCAGAAGTGGGTGTTCGTTGACTGGACACAGGTCCCTGTTGGAACTGTAAAGAGCCATGTGCACGTGGTCTCCTGGGGCGGTCTGATGACAGCACAGACCCAACATTGCGTTGTCATCCGCGCCGACTGCCAGCTGCTGCTGTTGCTGGCATACAGCCACGTCAATGCTGCAACCATCCAACATTGCCCTGGCTCATGGACATGTAGTTGTGGAACTGCTGTAATATGTCCCCACAACTTCTGTCTATGACATCGGTGAAATTACGGATAGCATCTGCGATGTCACGCATACTGTCAGTCATGGATGTGCGACATGCTCTCAGCTCCCTCAGACCCTGTCTGGTGTACCTTTCCATACGTGACTGTGCCTGCATGACAGCCCAAAACATAGCTGAGGTTGACAGACCACTTTGGGCACGTGTGCCAGAGGCAGTATGCCCACGGATGCTCCCACGAGAACCCATGGGCAACTGTCTGTGTGGTACCATCTCAGGACCCTGCCCATGGCTGCTGTGTGGGGAAGCATGTGCCACAGATACCACATTACCCTGGTCAATGCCCACTGTATCCTGTCCATCACCTAGGGACATTGGTGACATAGGATGTACTGGCAGGATGACTGTGCGCAATGATGGGGTTGACAGCTGTGCACTGTCAATTGGCTGACCAATGACGGACCCTGACACACCTTCCTGTGTCATTGCACAGATATCATCATTATCAGTACCTGTGGCACCGGATTCAGGTTCCCTGCTGCAGGACACCAGAGCAGCACCAGAACCTGTGGGAGGAAGACAGGAAACACAGTTTACAATGTCTACACAATGTTGCCAGTGATGCACACATGCACACATGCACACGTGGACACATGCACACATGCACACATGCACACGTGCACATGTGGACACACACACATGCACACATGCACACCCCGCAGTATACACACAGAGCACTACTGAGGTACACTATTATTACTAGCACTATCAGGACTATTATAGGTATTGTTAAAACACACTCACCAGCATGGCTGGGCTGCCTTGCTGTAACACCGGAGGGACCTGCAGAAATGAGGGGATTAGTGTCAGTGGGCACAACTGTGCCATTGATACTGCGTATGATACAGTTCAGTAGTACAACAGTTGCCTTTCACATGTCAGCTGCTGATATTGGCAATATCACACCTGCACAATTACATACTATGTTGACAGCTACATACCAAGGACACACCTTACACATGCATAAACTAACAGTGTACAGAACAGTCAAGTGTACATATGGCATATTACCTGCATGCCCCATGTTGTGTTGCTGTGTGGCTCTAGCCTCCATCATAATGCAGGTGTGTTGCTGTTGATGTTCCTGGGCTGGAGCCACAACACATAGGAGTAGCCCCTCCAGTCTGGTGAGGGGGGGATGTGTGGCCACCCCACCTCCTATGGCGACCTGTTGCCTGTGGATATCCGACGCACTCTGACGGACATTTCTGATTAAATCACTGCAGTGATGTCATACCTGCTCATATGTCCTATTATGCGTGCCAATGTCATTTACCCTACAGACAAGGTCTTGCCACAGTGCAGCCCTCTCCTGCTGATTCTGGCTGGTGTGGAAAAACTGTAGGTCATAATCCCACACCAGGCTCTGGTGTATCTCTTCATCTTATGCAGCAGAGTAGGCAGGATTTCGCTGATGCGCCATGTCCCTGAAAAAGAACACAAACAGGATATCAGCAAACTATATCAGCAAAATATGGCACACATACTATACATGATACTCAACTGTAGTGATATACTACTACTCCCATATGTAGCACGTGTGTGTCTCTTGGTGGATACACATGTACATGGCCAGATATCAGTGCTCATTCGACACCTGTGCAACAATACCTGGCACATTCCATACAGCATAGTACCAAGCCCCATCAGTCAGCACACTGAGACAGGTCCAATGCACCACCTCACTCTAGGGGTTCATAACAAGGTACTGTATGTGGAACGTCATCCACTAGTGTGATCTGGACACAAAATAATCGGCCTGGATATACATATCCCACCACCACCACCAGCACAGTAGACTACTTTATATGTGAATAGACAGATCTTCACTCACTTTGTTAGGGAATGTGGGGTATCATGCAGCCCACTGGGTAATATATGTGATAGACAGATTTCCTCACTTGTTAGGATGGAGATGGTATCCATGCAGCCCACTGGGCCAGTGGAAGCCACAACCCACAATGCTGACCCCTTTGCAAATGCTTCCCACGGACATCCCCAAGAATGCATGGAACATGCACACACAATTCTAACCCAGACCCTATGCACAAAGGTTAAGCATCCTGTCTGGTGGACCCCAACCGAAGACAAATTGTATAATGATAGAAGGAGGCTACTGCAGGACAGAGCAGAATCACATAAAGGGAAGGCATCTGTGGTCGGCACTAGTAATAAGCTAAGTTCTCTCATAACAACATCCAAGGCCAACTCTGAGAGAGAAATGGCCAAGGACACTAAAGATAACCACAAGGCCTTCTTCAGTTTTGTTAGAAACATGGACCAAAAGCCTCAGATATGCTCAGAGTTAGTACACAACTACATAAAATTCACTGAACCCACAGATATTGGCAACATTCTGGCAGACAGGTTCAGTGCAAATATCCCCCCTCCCTCTCCCCAAAAGAAGAAATACTTATCACAGCTGAATGTAACCTCCCTGTCATCTCAGATGTCCAGGTGAGGGCCGCACTCAGCAAAGCAGAACACACAGCATCAATGTGACCTGATGGTATCCCTGGATGTGTGCTACGTGAACTCCAAGAGGAGCTACAACCGCATATAAAACTGATATTTAATCTTAGCCTTACTACGGGATATGTACCTGAACCCTGGCGTACAGCAACAGTGGTCCCACTCCACAAAGGAGGCACCTCTACTGACCCTGGGAACTACCTCCTATTAGCTTAACCAGCCTGGTCTGCAAAGCTATGGAAAGATTCATTATGGAACTCATATACAGCGATATTGGAGACCTACAGACACTTGATCCCACCCAGTTTGGCTTTGTGAAGGTCTGATCCTGCATTTTGAACCTGGTTGACTTTTTCAAAACAGTCACTACAGCCATTGATGAGGGCAAAGCAGTCCATACAGCCTACCTGGACTTGACTAAGGCCTTCAACACAATACTCCACTCAGGCATCATAGACAAGCTCATCAGCTTAAATGTTAATACATATGTCACATGATGGGTTGCAAACTGGTTGAACAACAGAATCCATAAAGTCAACATTGCAGGAGCCATGTCAGACTCAAAGCCAGTCACAAGTGGTATCCTACAGGGCTCTGTCCTAGGACCCCTCTTGTATGGCATTTACTTCTCAGCTGTGAAAGCAAACATGGGCGGGTTGTGGATGACAAATTTCCCAGATGACTGCAAACTAGGCACCATAGTCGATACACCAGCTGACACACACATCCTACAGACAGGCCTCACTGAAATGGACAACTGGTGCCAGAATCATGGCCTAACACTGAATGGCATGAAATGTATAGTCATGCCCTTTGGGTAAAACAAAGTACACACAACTTATCACATAGACAAACATATAGATACAGACCAATAACACATATGGAGGGTTCACAGTATGTAGACTATTAAATTGTTACTTTACATTACCTGTGTTTGTCACAGCTGGTTGCGTTACCGTTAGTATAGGTTCTTGCTGCTGCTAGCCCAGCTTGATACTGTCACTGATGACAGCTTCAACTTAGTTTTTTTTAAGTGTAGTTTTTGTTTGTGTTTTTATTTCCTTTTTTCTTTCTTTCTCTCTCTCTATCTCTCTCTCTCTCTGCCTCCAGATGGTGCAATGAAAGTATTGCATGCGTGGACTGGGAGTACAGGATGCTTTTGCAGGTATCTGCATATGTCCATGTGATGGTCTCTGCACCAGTTGTTAGCCAGCATTTGCTGATTGCATGCAGCCAGTTGTGTACTGATTGCAGTTCTCACTGTGATTTCAGGACAGTGCTATAAAAGGGTATGTGAGATAGGTGTTGCCCTTTCAGATTGTAAGGGCGGGGACCATGCTGGTATGCTGTGGACACTGTTCTGTGAGTGTAAAGGTTAGTATCTCTCTTATAATTCAGGCTGTGTTGTAGATTAACATTTCTCCATTCATCTCTCCTGTTCCTGTACTAAGTGTGCATGTACACTGACACCTACAACTATATATATATATATATATATATATATATATATATATATATATATATATATATATATATATATATATATATATATATATATATATATATATATAATAACTGACATTATTACCTACTAGCTACCAACTAGCATGGCTGTTTCTGTTCACACACTACTATTATAGACATCCACTAGATTTGACAGTAAATATACATGACATGCTTTCTGTACTACACATCCTATATTCCCTTTACATTCATTCCTACTATTACATGATATATTTATTGTAGCACAATGTTCTTATATGGTAGTCATGGCTTAGTGGTAAATCATGCAGACTACTGTTTCCAAGGTCCTGGGTTCGGGACTGACAGTGGGATTTTATTTTGCTTTTGAACTGACTACAGGACCTGTCATTCAGAGTGACTAAGGCACTTTTACGCAGTTATAACCGGGTTAGCGCTGGTTTGCGTGGAGCTCCCGCATGCGCACTTGCATTCAGCTCCACGCACACCCGCTTACAACCGCTTAAAGGTGCTTACTCATGCGCACACCTGCGCTATTTTCTTTGAAAGAAATGAAAATGGGGATACAGGAAAGTGGTGAAAAACGGTCACAAAGAAGGTAAGACAGTAGGGAAACAAGCTTGGGTTTTGCAGGAGGGATGTAGGTAAGGCCTATAGCTGCCCATTTCTTCATCAGCAACAGCTGTGCATATGTTTGTAATTTGGTGTGACATTTGATACCTTCCACCCCTGAGAGGTGTAAGGACAACAATAATACTTGTTGTACAGCCAATTGTAATTGACAGTTTCCATGTCCAGCAGACATGTGTGCGAAATGGGCAGCTATGTATGGGTCGTAATTTTTTTGTGGGTACAGAGTGCCCTTTTTTTTTTTTTTTTTTCAGGTGAGAGTGGTATGTCAGGTAAAGGAAGTCGGTATAGTTGGGGAGGTAGGTTGGGTAGGTCAACAGACAAGACAAACAAGACACATACAGGGGCGGTGTATGACACATGTGGGGGGGGGTTACACAATTGATGGGGATGGATGTTTGGATATCCAGAGCCCATGAGCCCACAGATGGCAACAGTGGAACTGATATCCCCACCCATGGGCAGTTGCCACTGTACCTTCACTGCCCAGGACGGGGCTGTGCTGGGGGCTGTGTAGGCCGGGCAACAGGCATGCCCGTAAGTTGTGCCACCTGTGCCTCAAGCTGGCGTAGGGGCCCAAGAACAGATTCCTGGATCTCGCTACACACCACAGTCCGGACGCTACGGAGAGTGAGTGGTGGTTCTCCTCCGGCTACACTTGCAGAGGGGGGATGAGCCCCATCCAATACCATTCACAATTAGTTGTAACAGCATGCATTAGTATTCCCATTAACCAAACACCTAGATATTCACACCATTGAACAGCGAGCATAACACATGCATAATTTGAACAGCAATACACAGTCCAACAACATGCAGGATTGATTGATGGCAACAGGCCATCAGAACAGGACAAATGTCATTGCACATACCAATTTCACGTGGAAAGGATTATATGTGGTTATAGGATATAATTAACACCTTCAAATAGCAATACATATGCTGTACATTTCGTGATAACTACTTCAAGTTGGTGCTAGGACTGTTACTGCTACATCAATATACATTTTCGCTCATATCTGGCTTTGTTCAGCTACATCATCCTGCTACATTTGCTTTATATAGCTATACACAACTGTGGATGTTTGGTATTTCAGACAATCATACTATATGCATATTGCAGACTGAGAGCAACATATCCAGATTTTGGGATACACATTCCAGCTGCAGGAACATTTTGAACACGTTTGGTTCTGCTTGTCACATTCATTTCATTCTGTACTAACTGCAGTATACTTTATTCAGGAGTTATTACTACTTTATTGGTGGATTCAAAACTCTTTCTCACCCTCTCTCACTTGTTTTAGGTTCATAGTTTCATAGGTTTATACTAGGCTATCTGCCCTAAGGCATTTTGCCTCTGTCCAGCAGTGACACAGTGATCTCCCATCCACGGTCAAGATTTCTATTTTATTCCACAGCATAGGAGACAAATCTATCCAAATGGCCTTGTATGTCAGGCACAGGTCACCTCTGAGGACTGAATAGAGCTGCAGAAGGATATCTGTGTCAGTTTGCAGTCATCTGCAAACTTTGTCAAGTAGATAGGACTGAGCCTGTGGGACAACACTAGTCTGACATGGTGCCAGCAACTCTAACCCTGTGGGTTCTGTCCTTTAGCCAGTTTGCAACCCATCTTGTGACATATGGGTTTACATTTATAATACCCAAGTTGGGTATTGTTGCCTTTCTCTCATCAATGGCCTTGGTGACTGTTTCAAGAAGTCGATCAAGTTCAAAGGCATGATCTGCCCTTGACAAAGCCAAACTGGGTCAAGACCAATGTCTGCAAGTCCCTATGTCTTTGTTTATGAGTTCCATTATGATCCTCTCCATAGCTTTGCAGACCAGGCTTAGAGGCACCACCTTTGTGGAGTGGGACCACAGTTGCAGACACCACTCCTGGGCACATATCCTGTGGTAAGGCTAAGATTAAACAGCTGCCTTATGTGGGTTTAGTTCCTGTAGCACACAGCCGGGACACCATCCGTCCCATTGATGCTGTGTTTTCACCTGTGCATTTGAGATGTCTGGATAGTTATCTCTACTTTTGGGAGTTTGCACTGAACTTGTCTGCCAGTATGTTGGCAATGTCTGTGGACTTCTTGGCTTTATTGACATGTTTTACCTGTAGTTATTACAATCCTTTCCAACAGTCTCACTTCTGTCATGTTTCAGTATTTCAACAGAGATATATTTCACACATGTGATTTTCTCATCTTCTGCAGCTGTACTTTTCAGCCTGCACTATTATATTACAGGTGGGGCATCTTTATTTCAGACTTTATTTCAGACATTTTCATTTTTCTGTTTGGATTACAGACTGCAACACACTTTTGTAATCAAGCAATACTTGCAAACACTCTTACACTGTTACTTGCACATTTTATTACTTAGTGACTACACTACACTCTTTTGCTAACTGTCATACTTTTATATTTATTTACAGTTACAGGGAGAGGATTACTGACCTGCCTGGTGGCGCAACTGCACCAGCCTTTCGCCATAGGCTCTGTGGTTTGCAGAACAGACACCTGCAGCTGTAATATAAATAAAGTAATATTGGAATACACATCTCCATAATATCAGCTAGGTTAATTTCTTACATACATAATTAAATGTAACTTACTCAGTAGTGTGGCGTTGGGCATTTGCCGGGCCTCCTGGATCCAAAGGTTCAGTTGGTCCTGCTTACATCTCTTCAGTTCCGCATGGTGGTGACGGACCTGCTCACCAGTCCTTGGAATCCATGTGGCACTGGTGAGATCATGAGCCAACCGGTCCCACGCCTCAGCCCTATATGCTCCCCACAGGACCTGGCCCTGCATGAGTTGGGCCTCATGATTGTGGACATGTAGCCAGACCATATATCTGGACTCCTCAATGCCCCAGCTCTGTGCTCGGAAGCAACTACCCTCACCTACTCCTGACATTCTGACTGCAAGTTAGGTCTACAATCGGTTATGCTGTGTATTCCCGCCTACTGGGCTTATATATGCTATTTTTCCCGCACTTATCTGTGATTGGCCATTTTGGAATTGTATCAGCTTCACAAAACCTGCTTTGTCATGCTCCTCTTTTTATTCATTCCTATATATTTGCTATTACTGCACTTCTAGGTACAGCTGTCATAGCTTAGTGGTTCAGTACCTTGACTATGGTGCATGGTATCCTGGGTTTAAACCTGGCCACTGCTTTTTATATTTTATGACTGTCTAGACAGGCTAGGGGGTGTGTCTGTGTAAAGGCAGTTTTGTTACAGCTTGCTCAATGTTGCCAGTCGGTTAGCTTGTTGGCGTGGTGCGCAGCTCGGAGCAAATGGGTTACGCTGGTTTACGCATCATTTGGCTGTCAGCATGCATATTACGCTCAGCTCAGCTAGGGGCACACAGTTTCAGCATGTTAAACCACTTCTCACCTACAGACACTCATTTTGCGCCTGTTGAACCACTGCTCACCTTCGGGCACTCATTTTACATCTGTTATACCACTGCTCACCTGCAGGCAGATGCACTCACTTTGTTAAACTGTAGCTCAGCTATAGGCACATCTGGCATTTTTTATTATTTTGTTATCTCACATTTCTTCAAAATAAATGGCCTATTTCATTACATTTTACATAAAATATAATTTTATATGTGTACATATATGTCAGGGACTTGTTTCATGCTTATTTCACTAAAAATAAAATTTGATGTTGTGGGGGCTCAAACCATGACTGTCTGCTCTTCAGCTGATGTCTCTACCACTACGCTATTGCTTTTTGGCTTACTTTGCATAGTTAGTTCTTATATGCTTTTCCACTTACTGCTAACTGTGATTGAGCTATGGGCATGCCCGCGCAAATGAGTGCACTCACGGGCAAACATCTTTACAAATAAAAAAAAATATAACATGTTCATTTATATAATTTTATGTTCATAGTCTGTGGGGACATGTGTTGTGTTGTGTTTATTTACATTTCCATGTACTCTGTCGTGGGGGTTTACTTTGGGCACTTTTACTCTTCTGGGGGAGTGTCTGCTTGCAGGGCTCGGCCTACGGACATGCCCCCTACTGTCTTCCACGGACCGTGTTAGCCTTAGGTGTGATTCAGCATGCCCTCATGCATATGCATGACAAGCTGACACCACACTGTTTAACTGAAGCCTCCGTGTAAGCCTTGTATCTCTTACACGGAGGCTTCGTGAATCCTGCCCATTATCTTAGAAGGAACATATTTGTACCATTTTGCAACCATCCCTCCCATACAATAGGAAACAAGAATCATGCACATTTTCACATATTTTGAAGTATTCAACACATATTATTGAAAAGCACAGTATTCATTAAGTATGGGTTGTGTGTGTCTATGTGTGTGTGCACGCATGCATGGATGTGTGTATCTGTGTATGTGTGTGTGTGTGTGTGTGTGTGTGTGTGTGTGTGTGTGTGTGTGTGTGCGTGTATGTTGGTTAACACAGAGGATAAAGGCAATCAGCTGGTAACAAGTAACTAGCTGTAGTCTGGGATAGGTCTGTATCATATCACTGAAGGCTCAACTCAGTGAACCTCCATTCAACGAACCAAAAACAGCAAACAT
The DNA here is from genome assembly GCF_019279795.1 of Protopterus annectens. Lineage (NCBI taxonomy): Eukaryota > Metazoa > Chordata > Ceratodontiformes > Protopteridae > Protopterus > Protopterus annectens. The sequence continues at coordinate 894,798,713 of NC_056726.1, read as the reverse complement.
TCACTTAAGTGAGCATGCACATCAGCAAATATATTAAATAGAGAATAGAATTAGTTGACAAACACTGTGACTGCCACATGCACCACAGTATGTCATCCCACCCAAGTGGGTGCTTGCACCCACCACAACCCCCCATTGTGGGCGGCTGCACCCGTGCACCTCCCAACCTATATATGCCAACTCCAAGATCACGCCACAGTGGGAAAAAGGGCAAATTTCCTGATGTTGGCCAACTAATTCCATGTGTAAAACATTCACTAATATGAACATTTGCTTAAGTGAACATTCCCTGTTTTCAGTTCGCTGAGTTGGACCTTCAATTATATGATATAGACCTGTCTGGGGTTTGATTCCCCTAATCGTCCTTTGCTTACAATGTGACAGTGTGCTTGTTGATTAGGGTTAGATTAAGGACAAGGTAAAAGGATAGATTCAGCTGTATGTGTGTGCGTTTTTGAGTGCTTAGTGTCTGTGCCTGTCTTATGTAGTGGTACTGCGAGAGTAAGAATTTTTCAGAAGGCAAGGTACGCACTTAGGTTTAGGGGGAAGGAACAGGGATAGGGCTAATGTCAACTCACAGGAGCAAGGATTCTCATCCAATAGATGTGCTAACTATAACCCTATCCTACCCTATCCTGACCCTATCCCCTAACATTAACCCTGCAACTTACCTTCTAAAATAAAAACTTTCTCCGAACAGCATCACTATTCAAACAATTTTGGACTGATAGTTTTATTAGTTTGCCTTTCTTTTATGTTGATGTTTTACTGATTGCAACATTAGACAACTTGTGTGTTTTCAATCTCAATTTTATGTTGGATTTGAGTGTGTTTTGTATCTTACATTGAGGCAACATATGACGAATGTGATTTTCAGTTAGTGTAGTGTTCAGTAAAGATCTTTTATGTCCGTTCAGGATTTTGAGAGAGAGATGGGATGTTTGACTACACTAATATATGTGTGGACGGGTTTATCTGTCTATAAATCCATTTACTTCCTGTAAGATTTTTCAGCTCTATAGACTTATATATGTTGATGCTGGTGTTAGCATTTTGGGGGCCCCCAGCAAATGTTAAGTTTGAGGGCCCCCTAGGCACTTCCGACAGAGTATCACCCTGCCACTGCCACTCCTCCAAAACAGCCTTTTAGTTCATACTGCAAACTTTTAGGAGTACTATGTACAGAATGACCTGTAGCTATAATGCTTTTGCAGTACAACAGGTCTATGTACCACACTGTGTTCGCCCATCTTACAGAGAGACATTCACAGTTACTGGTATTTTATTTACAACAATGATACATTATAGCAAGTCTATGTATGGGTGTGGAATTATGTGAAATGCTGTTTGTATGCTCTAAAGTGTATTTTATTTTATTTTTTTTTTTTACATAATCTTTTCATTCAATGATGGCTTGAACAGAAATTATGATTAAGGAAAGAAATTCATTGTTGCTGTTCAATATTAGTTTTCCTTGCATCCTTTCAACTCACCTTTCCTGACCAAGACAGCACAGTAATAACCATTTAGGAAATAAACCAGTTAAGCCAGGGTCCAAGAAGCCACAGTATTGTAGGTGTTCTGGGATGCATTTTTCCAATATTTTAATCCAATGGTGTCCTAAACAAAAACCATGAGTAAGAAAAGAATTTCAGTCTTTTTTTTTTTTGTTTCAAGGAAGACATAAGTTGAGCCCAAGGCTTAATATTCAAAGATGACAAAATAGCAGCTCACAACAAATTAACCAGCCATTTATTGTCTGCATACATAGGTCCAATCTGAGAATATGGTCTGCCTCCCTACCTCCCCCCCAAAAAAAAAAAAAACAGTCACTGACTATGCATCCCTCTGGTGTTCAACTGGGATGAAAGCAGAGGTTCAAATTGCCACAGTCATGTGTTTCAAGTGAGTGCTGGCAAACATTACATAGCATGCCTCCTCACTCTTCAACCCTACCCATCAAAGGCAGCTACCCATATATGTGCCTGATGTGAAACTGAAAAAATAATGATTACAGTAATGTATTCTACTTTGTTGTTCCTAGTCAGTACACTGCCCCTACACAAGCTAAAGTAGCCTTCTTTGTGCACCTCTGAGGTCTGTGCGAAAAGTAAAAGAAACAATGACCACACTGTCATCAGCCCAAACAAAAACTGTAATGACCTCATGTGCAAACCTCTATGGTTTGACTGTAATGCAAAGTAAATAAGTAACCACAATGCCCCTCCCAATAACTTACAACAGCTTTCTGTACATTCAAATCTGAACAGGGCTGGTTTTAGAATGGGTGTAGTTGGGAGCACAGCCCATTATCAGCTTTATCCTAACAGGGTCAGCCCTGTTCAGGTTAAAGACTGTAGTCAGAAAATTTATACATTTTTTCTCATATTTCTCCAACCAGCAACAGCTTTTGTGGGGCCCTCACACAATCAAGGATGATTAAGGGAGCCACCTGTATCAATTTATACACTCTAGGGAGGGGAGGCCACCAGGCTCCTTGAAGATTTAAGTGTCTAAATTTTCTGTGATATATTTTATGCATTACTTTTGAAATATAATTACTTGTTTGCTACATTTTTCACTGATACCCAGAAGAATGATGTACAAATCCTGGCATTGTTAGGTGTATGCAGAGATAACAATTAGTAATACTTTTTACAAACACATGCAAAAGCCATAGCAATACTAGTTTTGTACTTATTTCAGCAAATAGCAATACAATGTGCAATACTGGTATACTGTCACACTAGATCAGTGAATGATGTTTAGCAATTGTCAAACAGCAGCAGGGTAAGTCCCTTATTTACCTTGGTGAGGAGTAATGCATACCTGTCACAGTGTCTGATTACACAGGCCTTCCTTGATTTTGCTCATAATTTTGATCTGTCCTTAGTAAAAAGTGTGATTCGCAAATACATCAATCAGGGAATCATGCAGCTAATAATTCAGGTATTAGAGGTTTATACTTTTTATTATCCAAAAAATGCACGTTGAGGCAAAAGGTGTTATTCAATTAACTAAGTGAATTAGAATAATATTTACAACATATTCCTGATTTTAAGCCTTTGTTCTGCTATTATGTTTGGTATTATGCTGAATTCTTCTGCAAAATAGCTGTGAGTTGTAGTATCTGGTGTTCTACCAATATTTATAAAATTCCCTGAAAAAAACATCCCTGAAGATCGGAAGCATCAGCTCTTCTTAAAATACAAGGTTTGCAATCAAATTAGTAACTCCGGCCTGCTGATCTCTATACTGCTTACCTTGCTTTTGCTCATTATCAGCTTTATCCTAACAGGGTCATGCCAGAGCCCTGTTCAGGTTAAAGAGCATAATCAGGAAATTAATTCATTTTTCCTCATTTTTCCAATCCATCAACTACTTTTATGGGGCCCCAACACAGTCGAGGATGATTAAGGAGCCCCCTTGTGACCACAGGTATTTCAGGTATTTAAACATGACTACATTGTTGGTTTTAGTGTACAAAATATCCACCAATCAGGGTTTAACTAAGCCAGAGGCACTATGGCAGTAGTCAAATATATAATGGGATTGTGAAGCATGTTACTTGATAAAACACTGTTACAATAACCAAAGATATCTTTGAATTTTAAAGGAGATATATATAATTTAGAGTAATTACCCACCTGGTTTATTATGTATACAAGATTTCTGTTCTAGCTTTTGTTAGTTTGACAGACATATTACAAGATATCAAGATAAATAACTTGCTGTGTTTGGGGCCCCTCCCAGGACAGGGGGCCCCATCGACCACAGGGTTCGCTGGTGCCTAAAGCCAGCAATGTTTAGAGTATGTGCCTGCCCTGTTATTAAATTTGGGGTTTTTGCTTCAGTGAATTGTAGCTTCTTTTTCTTTTTTTTTCTGAGAACTGTCTGAAATTCACTTGTTAATATAAATGTACTGTGATGAAGTTTTTCTCCCTGGACCTCCACTGAAAATTGGCTGTGCCTAGTTAGTCTTTCACAGTCAACAAACAAAAATCAAGCTATCTGTCTATCTATATGTATGTATACACACACACACACACACACACACACACACACACACACACACACACACACACACACACACACACACACACACACACACACACACACACACACACACACAGACTCCGGAAAGTACTGCCTCATTAGCCTGACTCGTCTGATATGCAAGGCTATGGCGCATATCATTGTGGACCTTATAAATAGGGATACAGGAAGCCTCCAAACTCTGGACCTCACGCAGTTTGGATTTGTGAAGGGTATATCATGCCTGCTCAATCTGGTAGACTTCTTTGAGTCCATCACCAGAGCTGTGGATGAGGGTAAGGTAGTACACACAGCCTATTTCAATCTTGCCAAGGCCTTTGATACCATTCCCCACTCGGGAATCATTGATAGACTCACTAATCTAGCTATTAACTCCTATGTCACAATGTGGGTTGCTAACTGGCTTACAGATAGAACTCACACTGTGAAGGTTGCAGACTCCAAATCGGACTATCAACCAGTCACTAGTAGTGTCCCACAGGGATCTGTCCTGGGTCCCCTTCTGTTTGGCATCTACTTCTCAGAAGTTCAGTCAACGCAAAAGGACCCTGGCTGACCAAGTTTGCAGATGATTGCAAACTGGGAGCCATTATAAAATTCCCAGCTGATGTAGACATCCTAAAAAGGGGCCTCACTGACACCAGTGACTGGTGCCTGAACCATGGCCTTAAACTAAATGCCAAAAAATGCATCGTTATTCCCTTTGGGAAAAATTCTGTGCCTATGAACTACCACATCAACAGTGTTCCACTTAACTCAGAAGGTGTAAAAAGAGATCTGGGAACACAGGTTGATAGCAACCTCTCCTTTGACAACCACATCACCACTGTGGTTAGAAAATCCTTTTATGTGGCACATTTCATCACAAAGTGTTTCTCATCTAGGAAGAAAGAGGTCATCATCCCTCTCTACTCGTCCCTCATTAGACCTATTATAGAATACAATGCCCCTTTTGGCATGTACCTCACTAGACACCTGCAACAGCTGGAAAGGCCACAAAAATACCTCACCAAGAGGATTCTAGGCCTTAAACGCATGACCTGTACTCCACAAAAAGAATAAATCCATGAACTTGCAAGCTAGTAATGCAAACTTTTTATTCCATAAAGTGCTTTTCGTCTGGCTGGATAGCTAGACTTCTTCAGATGCAATTAAATATTCAAAACACAGTATATAACATGAACATCAATCAGCTGAGCCTCCTTACTAATTAGAACAGCTGATCAACACCAACCAATGCATATACATACCCTCACAGCCTAAGCCAAAATGCCTTAAACACACATACCATGAATTATATCGACTTCTAAATAAATTAATTAAAACCTACTAACAAATTTATTAATTTAAATCATAATTTATATATCTATAAATATTCTAATAACATTCTAAAAACGTATAAAATACGTAATATACTATATGAAAAGTAAAGAAGTCAGAAACCATACCTATAAATGAGTTTCTGACTTTAATTATGTACATACTCCAAAAAACATGTAATTTAAACAAACTAAAACAGTTAAACTAATGATGCAAAAATCATACATCGCTCCTACTGGGACAACTCTATTTAGTAAAATAATATAATATAATATGCATAACATGGAAAATTCATAAAATGTTTGCTGTGTAGAATAATATACATTTCTTCCCTAAAATGTTTTTAAAAAACTGCTTTAAAAATATGTATCTGTGATTATCTTAAAAGACTTTTCAGTTTTAAAATACATTTGATAGAATACATCTCATTAAGACCTGGATAGAGACATGCAAACGTACATAGTTACCAAAACAATTCCATTTTTCCAAGTAACAAATGTACTGGGCCACCTCTACCATCTGAGGTTACACATTCTATAGCTCTAAACATAAAACCATGATTAGGAAAAGAGTGAGTGTGTCTAGCTAAGGCATTGTCTAGGTTGTTATTTCTAATGCTATACAAATGTTCATATACTCTGTCACTCAACCTTCTATCAGTCTTTCCGATATAGAAGGCAAGACAGCTGTGACACTTAACAAGATAGACCATTCCTTTTGTATTACAATCAAACCTATGTTTAGTAGTATAACTAACCCTTCTGAAAGAGAAGTTTGTCCCTACCTCTATGTTTCTACAATATGGGCACATATGACATTTATACATGCCCCCATGTTTTGTACTAAAATTAATAGGTTTATGAGTTTTTAATAGATTCTTCAAGTTCCTACCTTTCTTAAAGACTACCTTAGGAAAACCATGTAGTTCTTTAATAGCAGATAGGTCTATTTTTATAAATTCCCAATTCTTTTGTATTATGTTTACAAAATTGTAGCTATCCATATAAAATGTGAGAATAAGACTACATGGGTCCACAGGTTTTCTAGGTAGCTCATCCAATAAAGTGCCAAAAAGCGCTTTATGGAATAAAAAGTTTGCATTAGTAGTTTGCAAGTTCATGGATTTATTCTTTTTGTGGAGCATTAGTCGGTTTGTTGCTGCTGACAGACTCAAAAAACTGCAGCTATACTCAGTCTCATATTGTCTCCTTAGAGGCAATCTCTGCTTAACCTACATAGCCATGTTTGACCCACAGCTGCTAGACATGCTACATCTAAAAAAAAAAACAATTCCACCATGCCACATGCTGCAGGGACCTCATTCTTGTTACCACATTAAATAAAACATGCTGGAGGGATAGGTTCCTTACCCAGATACTGCCCATGCTCTGGAATAGACTCCCCATCCACATCAAGCAGAGCTCCTCTCAGGCCCTCTTGACGAGTGGATGGGAAATAGATAATTCACCCCAGGGATCACCTCAGCTACCCTGCTAGATGGAGGCAATGGGAATTAATGTCTGTTGACATGAAACTAGGGATTCTTATTGACTAGACTTACATAGGCCCCAAGGCCATTAGCCTAGTACACACCTATGAACCTATGAACATGACAGATCTGAAGGGAGACTTGCACCATTGCAATAATGATTTTGTAATACTGTCACCTAAAGTTTCAATGGGTATGTGTTTCAATTAGTTTGATATTTCTAGATTGCTGCTGGGGGTATGACAGTTTGACTACCAATAGCATAATTTTGATATTTAACTTAACCTGATTATATGTGTAGATGCAGAAAGATTGCTAGCAGGTCACACTGGAGACTTAACAGGCATAAAGTTTAGGAAGTGGCACAAAAGGTTACTATTCCACAATTATTTTGATGATAGTGACTAAGAAAGTCCTTTGAAAGTGCTTCTTAAGACAAAGAACTGAATGTCATCAACATATAGTTGAAAGAGGTATAGACAATTTTCTTGTCTTCATTAAAAAAAAAAATCACTGCAGTCCATGCCTCTCAACTGTCCAGATTTTTGACTTATATTTTTGAGCTGTTCCTCATAAAATGTGTGGTTTTCTGGCAAATCTCTAGGATGATCTGAGGACTGAAGTCATTAAATAATAGCATACATTTGAGCTATAGACATCAAATCCTTCGGAAAATGTATGTTAAAACAAATCCTGTTATCCTGGCAACTATCTGCATTTAAAAGAGCAATAGTTAAAATATGTTCCTATTTTGGGGGCTTTGTCCCCCCATATTGCTGGGCTTTGTCCAGACTTCTTGAACTAAGATGTTGAGAGGTTAGGCTCACAGTACATTTTGAAATCTCATCTATCATATTTGTATTTCATTTACTTATTTTATATAATCATTTTCAGAGACATGCTTTGACCAAAACAACTCTTTTTCAAGGATATTATGAGATTGCTTAGCTTTCAAAATATGGCCTAACACAAATATGTCTTATTGCAATGAAGTAAATAGATGTGTCAAGAAAGAAGAATGGAAAGGAAGATTCTAGAAAGAAGATTAATCAGAAGAAAAGATCCCAAAGATATTGAGGGGAATTCAATAAACACTACACGGATATTTCTACATGTGTACATGGCCACAAAAAGTTTTAGATTCAATAAACTCTGTGTAGTGGCGCGCACTCACGTGCAAACATGGCAATTTTCATTGCATGCAAATTACAGCATAAGTAGCTGAATTGTATGCTAACAAAGCAAACCAAAATGGTGGAAAGATTCAACAAGCTGTAAAGCAACCATGTAGACTCAGTGCTCGTGTTGCCTGTGTATTTAAAAAGTTTTCAAATACAGCTAAGGAAAGGAGTCTACACCAAAACAAGAGCAAATAAATATGATTAGATTTGAACAGAACAGACCTTAAGATGTAACAGCAGACAAATTGTAACATTATTAGATGGACTGGATGCTATAAATGCATATTAACAATAGTAACAATCCTTTTTCTAAGTGCCATGAAATAAATGTAGCTTTCATCCCCACCCCACAAATGAAGAATATATGCATAACTAATGGAGACAGCTAAAAGTTTAAACCCGATGAAACAGACTATTCGTACTGTCATGTAAGCATATTCAGTATGTATCTGACAGAATACAGTTGATTTTATTTCCTAATCTGTATTCCTCTGTGCAGATATAAAGTGAAGTAATACTCTCCCTTATGTGTACAGCATTGGCTCCCCTTCAGTTTTTCTGCCTACATGATTACCAACTGTGTAGATTCAGGACTGGCAGCACGGTGAAGATGCAACTGAGGTCAAAACTCATTAGAATTGCTGAATCCCCAAAAAATTGTAATCGTGTAGGGATGTTCACTTTGTGTAGGCACTTCCACAGTGTTTATTTTCAATGGATGGCAACAGTGAATGATAACATCAGGGAGGTGTCAGGTTACACTTACAGAGGTCTACATGTAGGTCTGTGAAATGTGAAAGTGCATGTAAGCAGTGCACAATTCACAAGTTCTGTTTCATCTTCTTTATTGTTTGTTAAAATGTGTCATCTCTGTTCATTTTAAGTAATTTTTTAAAAAAATGGTGTCATTGTTTTTGTGATGCGGTGCTTATCGCAGCCATGGGAAATGGAGGAATGAATAGCAGATTTCTCAGTGATTGTCATATAACTATTCCTGTGGCAGCACATGTATGTGTAGGGTAGAGTATAAATGGTCCTGGGTTTTAGTACAGGGCCTGCAACCTTTCCTTCACTTTTTGAGTTGCATGTTTGCATGATATCACAGGAATGGAAGAAAGTAATAATAAGATTACCTGTGTTTACCTTTTTTAAATGTAGGTGCATGCAGCAGTGCAGAGGTGCACATCAGGCACTAATGAACATCACCAGAATTAACATACTCAGTTAAGCAATAGATGTTTTTCATAGGTGGTAACTACAGCATAAGCAGGTGATTTTCAGCATGGTGGAGCTATTCAACAAGTTATAAAGCATCCATGTAGCCTCTGTTCTGGTTATGTTTGAATACCTCAATACCATTGGAGTAGAGACAAAGAAATTTTAGCCCTGAAATAAAATTGGGACAACTGTTGCATTTGCAAGGTAAGTCCTGAACCTAGAATGTATTTTTAATAATATTATGGCATATCCTTATATTTCATAACTTGGTGCAGTAATCAAGTAAATAGTGCATTTGTACAGGAAGTACATTAGCATGTGACAACAGACACTTATTTTACTTACATTATTATTATTATTTATTATTTATTATTATTTTAACATTATTTTATCAGGATAAATCCAACTGGACACAAAGTGCCCGTTTTCAGTGGAGTCCTGGGGAGAAAAGCTCCAGGGAAGTTAACAGAGTACATACATGGTTTAGATAACAATAAAAAACTGGTATACAAGGTAAGGGAAACAAAAAAGTACAAGAACAATTTTGTAAAATAATGAGATACTCAGGAGTAGAACCCCTATTTGCAATATTTACAACAACAAAAAAAAACATACATGTGTCTATTACTAAGTTTTTTCTTATTCTTCTCATTTTAATTGCACTTTTTGTGTGATACAACACATAGCACAAACAGTGGAAGCCAGGAACAAATACATTTCAGGTTTGGCTGTGTTTATCTTGTTTGCGCAAAGTGGGGTGGTCCACCTAGGAAGCAAACACCCAAAAATAGAAACCAGAAACATTCAAGTAATGCCCTTGTTGATCGTAAAAACTTGGCCTGGAGTACAGATGATACTGGGTTCTAGTACAGAGTATGCAACGTTTGTTTTACTGCTGTGACATTGCACTTTACAGCAAAGAAGTGCCACATAGACAACTGTTTCCTCAGCATTCTTGTGGCAATAGGTGTAAGTGTAGGACTGCCATATACATGGTCTTGGAAATATAGCATATTCCCTACAGTTTTTCTTTTGATGATGGAGTATTCCATGTATTATCGCATTTATGATCAAATGTACGACTGTGTGTATACTATGTACTATAGTCCTGTAAATGTATTCCTGCTATCTGGACTGGCATGGCTTTAACTTTTGCAAAATACACATACACAACTGCATATACATACAATTGCTTGCCACTGTTGCTTTTTGCTTGTCAGACGTTAACAATGTGACTTGCATTTGTGCACTGCTTATCTACTTGCAAACAGGTTTAACTCACAGGATTGTACACTTTGTTAACCATTGCTCAAATCCACTGCTCACTGTGCTATGGAACTGTATATTTGATGCTTTCTTATTGGTGTTTATTGTTCATTTACTTTGTATGACATAAAACTACATGTGGAAACAGTGTAAACTAAGGGCATGATCTAATGATGCATCATATATTTACAATACATCTATGAGTTGACTCTCCCCCACCAAGCAGTACAACCCTGGGATGTCAGTATTTTTCCATACATATATCAACCACACTAAAAAGTGTAATATACAATGCTGTGTGCTCCCTTATTGATAAGGCCATTTAGTGGTGCTCACAACCTCACTCTGCCAAACTCAAACATCCAACTATGCTCAATAAGGGTACTTGTGTTTTTACACATTTAGGCTTCTACACACCCTAGTGCTGTTAGGCTCCTGGAATCATATGCGACTATGAATCTATGTGCCTATGCAGATCTCCCAACCTGTTGTCTCCTATATGGCCTGCAGATGTCATCTACTTTAATTTCACCTGCAGTCTTACATAAATCAGACTTGTGCCATGGCATTTGCTAAAGTACTGAGTTCTGTAGTCTGTGTACTTAGACACGTATGGGTTCTGTTCTCACTGCAGCCAACTGTGTGTGTGTGTGTGTGTGTGTGTGTGTGTGTGTGTGTGTGTGTGTGTGTGTGTGTGTGTGTGTGTATGTGTGTGTGCATGTGTACTGTTACTTGACATTACAGAAAGAATTTTACACCAGCATGTGGGATGCTGTTATTACCATATGCTTAACTGACACTGCTGATGTCAACAGTTATATCAGATTATTGTATATGCAGTCCTCCCACCAGGGTATGATCAGACACTGGCCTGGAGGCCAGGCAGATGTCACCTTATCCAATACCAGACAGATTACAGTGAAATGTCTTTTAATCTATCCATATACAGCATGGCATGGTTTGTAGGCCCCATGTTATCATGATGAAAATGCATTGTGGTCTGTCCAGCTGCTGCATGTGTCTGGTGAGGTACATGAAAAAGACACCATTATACTGTAGTACTGTTCTAATGAGATTTGACTACAGTGCTGTCATACAGTTCTGAGATCTGAATATGATGGCATGACTTATGATATGCACAATATGTTTATACTGGAAAACCTAGCCCCTCAATTAGTAATGATTGCTGTTCCCTAATGCCTAATTTGAAATGCAAATCTACTATTTTAACATGACCGTTAACTCACACTAGACCTTTAAGTAGTGATGATGCCACTAATTCTAATTGATGGGAGGTGTTTTTTCACTATTCAAACTACTTGTAAAACTCTGTATGTTGTTCTGATGATGTCCTGAATTTTTATGGATGAAAGCACTTGACTGGAAATTTTTTATTTTTGTACTGAGTTTTTAACTGTGAAGTACCCTTAAAAGTCCTACTACAGGTTGTTTTCTGGGCAATTCGTTATGAGGTATTTGTGTTTTATATGGTTGTGGTTTACCTCATTGGCACACTGCTTGATTTTACTGTGTTTTAGAGATGCTAATTACAGCATAAGCAGCTGAATTTCATGCTAATCAACCAATCTGGTGAAGCTATTCTGCAAGTTATAAAGCATCCATGTAGACTTCATGCTGTTTTTTTTCCTGTGGATTTCAAAAGTTGTCGAGTACAGACAAAGAAATTCTACACAGACAGAAAGTTAGAAGCTGCTGTTACTTTAAAACATTTGTATGCGCTAGAGGCTGCAGGCAATGCTGCTGCTGCCAATGGGCCTAGGCTGAGATGGAGAAGAGTTTTCATCCCACATTTAATTTATCACAACATACACAACATGGACATTATAGAGTGCTACAGGGTGGAAAGGGACACATTACAGGAACTCTGCAACCTCTGCCAGCCTCAACCCAGAGACAGAGCCTTTACCTCCTCATGTATTGGCTATGTACTGCTTGCATCACACTCAGCTCTAAACTAACACTATGGCAACTGCTGCATTTACGGGGTAAGTCCTGAACATGTACTGAATTGTATAATATTATGGCAAGTCCTTGTCTTTCATCAGTTGTTACAGTAAGCAAGTAAAAGGTTGGAGATTTGTAGAGCAATTAATGTAACATGTGACAGCAGAGAGTTATTTGACTTGTATGTGTCCATTAGCAAGTAGTAGGCCTCAGGCATCAACATTCAAACATTCATACCTCTCCAAAGTACTGATGTTCGCTGCATGCCCTTAGTTTAGCACCATACATTTATAATGGGAAATCATTACAGATAGATGTTAGAAAGTAATGAGACACATTGCAGCTTCTGACTTCACAGCCCTCACAAGATCAAACAGGCAAGATGCAAAACAAGGAGAGTATCAAGAGCAACATATCCTTGTTTGTGCCATAACAGTAGCTCAGCTTAGTGCCTCCCTCAAAAGAACAGTATACCCTTCCATGTGCCATAACAAGAACTTACCTTTGTCTCCCTTCCAAAAGAGCAGTCTATGCTTGTTTGTGCCATTCAACCTGTCCTTCATTTGATGGTAACTACATATCATAGTATTCCAGGTTAATATTCTCACACATTTTAAGGTAAATGGGATAGACTGGCAAAAACACAGCATGTCTCTGAGTACTGGTCAGATAAGCATCGGTCAGATAACTAATAAATGACCAAAAAAAACAGACAGATAAGGCAGAGCTGTATATTAGAAAGCAATAATCATAACAGGTTGTGTGATCTCTAAGTGCACTACATCCAAATATATTGAATATAATAAATGTACAAATAACAGTTTATGCCTTGATATCAGTGTGCATTCAGTTACACTTGGCTGTGTGAGAAATCACTTCATTTATGTGATGCAAAGCTGCTTGTTTGGCAAAGATGGATAAGGTACCTATCCTGTTTTATGAAGATGCATTTGCGTGAGAGTTGAAATCCAGACCTATGTAGACATATTTGATGTGTACTAACATGTTTTGCCATGTATGTCATAGATTGACTTTCCTCATTTCAACTATTTCTCGGTTGTTGTTTTTTTAGGGGGCACTGTTTGTGCAGTGCACAGCTTAGCTCATCTGGTTTTCATATAGAGCAGCAGTGCGCAAACTAGATGAATGGACCACCAGGTAGCAGACAGGACCCAGTCAGCCACAAACATAAACTGGATGCATTCAATTAATATTATTGGCCATCAAGCAAACACATTGCATGTAGACATATTTGATGTGCACTAACATTTTTTGCCATGTATGTCATAGATTGACTTTCCTCATTTCAACTATTTCTCAGTTGTTGCTTTTTTTAGGGGCCACTGTTTGTGCAGTGCACAGCTTAGCTCATCTGGTTTGCATATAGAGCAGCAGTGCACAAACTGGATGAATGGACCACCAGGTAGCAGACAGGACCCAGGCAGCCACAAACATAAACTGGATGCATTCAATTAATATTATTGGCCATCAAGCAAACACATTGCATGCCAGTGGCACCCTCACATACCATGTTTGCTCAATAGTAAGCAATGCACAACACTTTCACATGTTGCAAAACCGAAAAGTGTTCACTGTCAGTAAGCATGATATTTGCAATTGTCAGGAAACATCATTCTACATTGGTCTTGATCTGTGGTAGGCATGGCAGGAATCCGTGGAGAGGTTTAGAGATTCCGTACTGAAAGATGGATTGTCCAGGAGCTCAAAGTGTTTTTTGGACTCTTAGTGAATGAACATGAGCCCAGTCTATTGTAGAGGGAATACTGTGGCTCAGATTACAAGTCAAAGGCATAAAATAGTCATGCCCAGGCTTTGACTAGTGTTACCAGTATCAATCACACTGGTGAGCAATGTAGGAATCATTATAGAGACATCTGGATGAGGAAGAGGGATATCCTCAAAAGTTGGATCAAGGAATGTAGGACTGGGGATACCCCACAAATGTGTAAGAGTCAATTACAGACAGTGTTTGTAAGAGTTAATAGCTGGATAACATCAGGATTGGTATTCACAATGGTATTCTGTTCTCTTCTGTTTTTTTTCACAGCCACCAGAGATAGAGAATTGGCACAGAAATGAGAAGCATGTGGTATGTATGCATCCAGACAGTGTTGTTATTGTAGCATTAAAAGTAAGTCACTTTTTTTTGGCTTATTATACAGTTGTATCAAACTGAGCATGCATCTCTCAACAAATGTTAAATAAATAAAATAAAAAAAATAACAGGAAGGTATGGATGCATTAGTCAGTAGGACAAACAACAGTTCAGTATTACAGAATAGTCAGAGGTTGTGGTTTCAAAAAACACACTTCCAAATATACAATGCTGTTAAATTTTCATCGCTATTGCAATGTAACGTAAAATCTGTAAAACAGTGGCACCAATGGCCTGCTGTAAACTGTAATCAGTATAATTGGAACATATATGTGCAACATGTGCACACATCACAGTGTGCTTCCTGCAGTCTGTAGCATAGTGTGCATCTGTTATGAACTGGGTAGTCTTAACAGTAAAAAAGTTATTTGTTAGCTGTTGGTAGTCTTAAAATAAAAGGTAACAGAATAGAGTCAAATAATTATATCACTGCATTGTATGTCACATATGAAGTTGTTAATGTTCTCCTTGTTTTTCTCTCACTCCAACCCTTATCTTCTCTCTCTCTCTCTCTCTCTTTTTTTTTTTTCCATTTTTTTTATTTTTTCCCCCAGCACAGCAGGGTAGGCCTGCTCCACAAGATCCACCTCCCCCCACTCTACTGTCGATGGCACTAAGGCCCAGCACATAAGGGACACAACCTGGTAGCACCCCTTTTGCTGCCCCTGAACTACCTAGCCCCTCAGTTAGCTCTGCCTCATAGGGTAGGTGAGCGGCTCCCTCCTTAGCACCTGGAATGAACTGCCAAGCTTGGTGTGTAGAATTTTATGCCACACATTTGGTGCACACCTACACTGGATGCAGATACTGCTCTTCATCATTGTACTGAATAACATGAGGAGAAGCAGATGTGAGACACTGCAGCCATTGGTGCAGTGAGATGGCAGTGATGATAGTCCAGTGGGTGATGACTCAATTCTCACTGTCAACCAGGTTGATGTCCAAGGGTTTACTATGTCCCCATTTTCACCCGAACTATGGTGTTCATCCACCTCTTGTGTCCTTCACCATCCCTATGTCTTGTCTTGTATGTCCTGTGTGTCTGTGATTGCTTACTCACCTACCCAACCTACCTGACCCAGACATACCTATGCCCCTTCCCCAACATTCCTCTCTCTCTCAAAAAACAAAAAAAACAAAAAGGGCACCTGTCCCCCCAAAAAATGTTGTCCCATACATAGCTCTCCATTTTGGACACATGTTTTCTTGACATATTTTATTCAGTCCAATTGGCTATACAAAATGATTGCATTATGGTCACCCCTATCTCTGGGGGTGACACTGCAAATTTAGCTAATATTCTGCATATATGATCATGTTTTGCTGTTGAAGAAATGGATAGCTATGGTTCTTTCCTACCATCCTCCTGCATATTCCTGCCCTTCTTTCACTTTGTTTTTCCCTCTGCTTCCCCATTTCATCACTTTTGTATCTTTCCTATTTCTTTTCTTTAAAGCATAATTGCATGATGATGGGCATTTCACACCAACATGAAGCAATGCTGAATGGCGGCAGTACAAGTAAATGTATTTAAAAGTATCATATACACTTGTAAAATTGCTACCTACACCTTTGTTTGATCCCAGTAACATCTGCCTCCAACAGCAATGCATTTAGATGTGCTGCTATAGAGTCAGTTAAGTAGCAGATATATTCTATACCATCATTACTTATATGGCATTCCCTATCTTAGTATTCATTGCAAAGTTCTTGCTGTTAATCACAGTGCAATGCCACTTACCATGTTTGCATGATGGCCAGTAGTATTAATTATATGATCCGGTTTATGTTTGTGGCTTTACAGGTCCTGTCTGCAACCTGGGTGGGCCATTCACCCAGTTTATTCACTGCTGCTGTACATGCAAACCATATGAGCATGATCAAACACACTTGTGCTAAGCAGCACATAGAGCAAACACTAGCCAAAAAAAATGGAGAAATAGTTGGAATGAGGAAAAACAATCTATGGCAGTGCCCCAAACAAATTTTAATAAAGAAAACTCTGGAAAGAGTAAAGCAATTGCTGTGCTGTCATACAATCCACTTTCTTGGCCAGCGACCTTACATGGAAATGGTATCTGCATCATACCCCTCAACTGTCCAAATTTTTGCAGAAAGCCCAGATTTTTGCCTCAGATTTATGTGCAGTTCCTTGTAAAATTTCTTGTTTTCTGGAAAAATCACTGAAGACTGAAGTAAATAAATAATATGACATACATTTGAGTTTTGTACTTCATATCCTTCAGAAAAATGCATGCTAACACAAATCCTATTATTCTAGCTAATTTCTAAGTTTATATGAACAATATTTAAAATATGTTCCTATTTTGGGGCATTTGTCCCGCCATTATTTTAGTTTTCATCCAGATTTTTTGCACTAAATGGTTGAGAGGTATGATTTGCACTCATATTAGAGATTTTGTGGCCAGCAACATAGGTATGAGCTGAGAAACTTTGCTTATGCGAGCAACACCTCATTAATATGCATGGCGAGATATCATGAGATGACCAACATTGTGTATGCAAAAACACTCCTTGTAGGCTCCGTACAAAACCTACACAGAGCTTATTGAATCCTAGGGGTTGTTGATATGTTAAGGTTCTGAAGCTCAACACCAGTCCTTTAGAAGAAGAAGGAAATAAACTAAAGGTGACAAAATAGACAAGAATATGAATGTTCAAAAAAATGGCAAGAAGAAAGGAAATGTGCTCAAAAATTTACAGTCAGGGACTTGGATGGGTGACTGGTAAAGGATGCAAGGAAACATGCAACAGTTAAAGGTTATTTACAGTAGCCAATAGCAGCTTTTTAGAAAAATCTTACATACTAACAAGTAGAGATAAAGAACTGAGGCAAAGACCAGTAGGACTGAAAAAGGATCTGACTTGAGTATTGGGGATAATGGAGATTGTGAGTGGTAAAAGTTAATGTCAGCTGAAAATCTTTTCAAGCAATTACAATAACATTTGAAAATCAGTGGGTCATTCTAAAAACTACATCAATTGTTCAACATGTTTTAGTTTAAGGTAATTATCCTTAATGTGCTCCAAGAGACATCCCTAGCTAGAGAGATGAACACTGCACAGGCAGTCCATTACTCTTTCAAAGGAATCAGAGGAATATGTTTTCACTGCTAACAGAGATGTTACTGTGGTTTAGGTATATAAAATTGCAAAATATTTACTTTTCATTAATGACCTATGATCTTATGATCATGCTAGGGTGTGAAAGAGCTACACTATAGTATCTGTCTTTGAACAACTAGCATATTGTATGAGCTCAAGGCAAGATATTTGGGACTTATTTTATAAAAGTGTCCACTAGCACAACATCCCTGTCTAAAACATAAGGCTGGATTCTGTAAACTTTATGGAGGATATTTGAGGACAGTGCAACATACTGAAGCAAGTCTTCAGCACACCTGCTGCTATGCGATTTCAGAAGACACTCGGAAGGCAGTCTGAATACTTAGCTATTCAGCGTAGGATAATTATGGATTCTGCACTTACCCTTGTGATTCCAAACATATTGTACCTATACAACACAACTTAAACTACCATCCTGACTCTATTTCTGAAATCCTCGACATATGTTTTATGGACCGCAAGGAATAAACACTAATACTACAGATTTTGCCGATTTCCATAGTGAAAAAAACAAAAAACAAAACAAAACAACAACAAAAAAAACCCATAAAAATGTAACCTGTAGTTAATTAACTGCAACAGGCTGCAGTGACACAAGCCATAAATGAGGCTGTGGCTGTGCATCCTAGAAGGCAGCCAGCTACAGTCAGAGCAAGGCTGCAACTAAACCAGTTGTCAGACCAGCAAATAATAGACAGGTACTGGCTAGACAGACAACTTCTGCAACATATTATCTATATTATCTGTACAGACACTGTGAGGAAATCCCATCCCACTTGAAATCAAAGTATGTCTTAATCTGGGTATACTTGTATCTGGGACATTCCAGAGCCACATGGAAGATGCCATGGAAGTGTCACAGACAGCTGCCAACTGTATACTGGCAAAATTCCTGGAAGCAATGTGCAGTAGTGTGGATAACTACATACACTTTCCATCCACCCCCATGGAGTGGAGAACTGTAATGCACAAGTTTTACAACATCACAAACTTCCCCATATACTCAGGGTGATAGATTGCACACACATACCTATCAAGACAACTGTATATCCTGAAGAAGAATAATACATAAACAGAAAGGGCTGTCCATCTATCAACTGCCAGGTTGTATGTCCAGCAGATGGCAGCATAACGAACATCATGGCAACACACACTGGAAGTATCCATGATGCTGCCATGTGGAGGGAAAGTGGTTTGAGTGCTGCATTTCAGCAAACTGAAATACCTGGGAGACTACTACCAGGTAAGTACAGAACAGATCTTGGATGCAAGCTAAGGATACCCTTTGCAGTAATATATCTTCTGACAAAATATATTTGTATTCCCCTCAGTAGGTGTCTGTGGTTAGCCATTTAAGCCATGGCTAAAGACACCATACTGTGAACCTTGTAACCCTGCACAGAAGGCTACAACAGAGCACATTGCAACAACCAGAAACACCACAGAGTGTGTGTTTGGTTTATTGAAAGCTAGGTTCAGATAATTGGACACATCCAGAAGTGCACTGCAACACACAACTGAGAAGGTAGCACAGATGATAACAGTCTGTGTCATGCTGCACAACATGCTAACTATAGCACATGGCAGACTTCCAGCTGCAGGTGTGAGTGAACTACCTCAAGAAACCAAGATGTCTGAAGAGGACATCTTACAGGTATCAGAGGAGGAGAGGACGATGTTAGGAGCAGAAGACACAGGTGAAGGCAATATAGGGTGTGACCACAAGTGCAGGCCAGGCAACATGACAGCATCTGACCTACAACTTTGAGTCATCACAAGCCACATGTACATGAGTACACAGGTTAAGCATTGATGTTCAGGTGTTGCCCCAGAACAGTAGCACAGATTGCATCTAATAGCACTTACCCACTAGATCTATACACTGAGACATAAAACCATAATCATAATATATAACATTATGAACTTATGCAAATCTATCACAACAGGGATCAACTCAGGACAAGACTGAGACAGGAATTCATACACACTCAGCTTGTTGTATCAGTGCATGGAAATCAATAAGGAACACCCTGTGAAGACTGGTAGAGAAGGGTGAAGGCTGCCAGCCTAGCCAGATAGAATTTTATACATAATTCTATCATTCGTCAATATGAATGTAAACTACAGGCTTGTCTTAAATGTAAAGAAATACTGATACATGTGAACTGGAAATAAATGTGACAACAGTGCACTCTGCTGACCAAAGTAAAGCATCTGGTGACGCTTTGAATTAGACAGTGGTGCCGAAAAGTCTAGATGAAGAAATTATTTCTATTGTTTTAACAAAGAGTTAAATTGCTAGATTTAAACATGCAAATGTATTTTTATTGCTCTGTTTCCTGACCAGCTTCAATATAACAAAAGGGAGATGTTAAGAATGTAAATGCAGTTAATGTGCAGCCTGGAAACACCAGGAAAGTGTATAAATATGATGTAATGTTTATCAGAACTGCAATCACAATTTAAACAGAGAGAATCAGAAGCAATTAAGCATTTTTGTCTTGATCATCCACCTCACAGCACTCTGCATGTTGTCTTATGTAAGTTATCTTAGACATATGTTTTCTTTTAGGGATAGCTAGAACTAGAAAGATTAGACTAAGTGTTTTTCTGTTATGTCAGAACTGTACTACTGAATTATTTTAACCATTTCTGTGTGATATCTGGGCTCTTGACTAGCACTGACTGTGTAGTAGAAAGTATTGTCTTGGGGGTTTAATTATTTATTATTAAATATTTCAAAACCTTTTAACTGGCTGGTTTTGTGGAGAGATAATTTAAGCTCTTAAGAAAACTTGCATGCCTTTGGTAAAACTGTACAAAGCCACTCTAATAGCTTTAGCCATGGACTATACTACCAATTGGATAATAATATTGCACAGTAATAATTGGACACCCTTTTAAGGGCCTTTGAGTAGCTGATAAATATTAGTGGGTGGTGGTAGCTGGTACTACTGTATAGTCTAGGAGAAAGGGGCACAACTGGAGAACCTGTGCCAGCCTTCCCCAGGAGTGTCTGTGTGGTTGTATAACTTTTATCTCAAAGTGCATGTGTGGGTGTGTCAGCTACTTGGACAGGGACACAAAGCACTGGTTTGACAGAGAGGGTGCTTGAGCTTTTAGCTTGCCCACTAGGTTGAGATCTGGACCCTATAGCTGTGCCAGTGGAGAGTCTTATTGGGGACCTAGAGTGCAAGGGAGCAACCAGCCCAAGACCGACTATGATCTATGTGTGCTGCTATGGGAAATTGCACTTTACTGTGTGTATTTGTTACCCTTTCATCTCATATGAGATGCCCTCTCTGGTGTTACTGGTGAGGATTGAGGCTCCTTGATTACTGGGCTAGAGCACGGGCGTCACACACACATCAGTGCAATACATTCTTATCTCTCAATATAATAACAGAAAAAAGAGAAACAACACAGGACATAATGCAGAACTTTTAATAGCCAGAGAAAAGTATATCACATCAGTGTAGTAATGTAATACAAGGAGTCAGCTATAGTTATGAAACTGTTGGACTCATTCTAAGACAGTCTAGGACAGCTTCACTGACATCTCACACCACACACTGCTCTGCTCCTGCCATGTACAGGAATACTTGGTCCAGATTGCCCCACAGAGGAGATGGATAGGGTGTCAACACCATGTTGAAGTGAAGGATCATGACTGTGAGTGGAAGGTCTTGTGACTATCAAGTACACAGCAGATGGTCCAGTAGTGCAAATAGGTGCATGTTGGATTATAGATACTTTTGCTTAATAAGCAATGACGGTTCTTCTGAGAGGTGGTCTCACTCTCCCATGTTGCAATCGTCTGAGCTCAGTTAGGGCACACAGAACACTGGTTGTACTATGGCACTGCTGTAGTACTGTAGAGGCCAGGGTTTCTACTGATCATGGCACAGCTAAAATGCTATCATTTTGAGCAGTCAATGTTGCCATTACCTCACTATGTCTGTGCTCCTGTCCTTCATGCATGACACATAGCTGGTGTGCAATATGATCTGTGGCATTTGCAAGTACATGGATGTCTGATCCATGATGTTGCTGGGAAGGTTCATTTATCTGCAGCAGTATGCGGACCTTCTGACACCTGGCATTGCACACCAGCTGTACACCTACATCTACTGTGATGCCCTATTTCTGGGTCTTGTGGGGAAATAGCAACACCAGCAGCAGCCTTAGCTTGGGTGTGTGGTTAAATGAACTTATCCTGTTCAACATCCAAGTTCTCATCATTGTCAAAATGGACAGAAAAGTTTCCACCATCACCCAAAATCTGAGTCTACAGCTGCATCAACATTGCTGTCAACATCTTGGATGGACTCTATCAACATGTCAATGTCCTGTGTGCCAGGAACATCATAGCATACATACACACACACATTAAATCTATATCAATCTCACTGCAATATTACAAATAATAATGACTTGTGTTACATGAGGTCTTCTGCATGTAGGTTTCATGCAATCTACATATAATGGAGTATACAATTAGGTTACATAGCCAACATACATGACATAAATGAGGAATACAAACAAAATACACACCTCACAACTCCTCATGGGAAGATGGTGCTGTTGAAGAGGGAAAAACTTCAATTGTTGTAGGGGAAAAAAATCAGCATTATTGATCACATCATTGCCACCATTAACCATTTAAACACCATTAAAACATACAAGTTTGACATCGACATACCACTTGTCTGTGCAGTTGATGATGTTGATGCAGTCTGGCCTAAGAATGGAAAGAAGGACACAGTAATAATGGATGACAACAACAGGCATAACAGCAATGACACATGAAACATAGTTAATAGCATATGCAGACAGACATCTGCTGTGGAGAGTTTGTAGGTTGTACTGTGGATCCAGCAGTGGGAAAGTAAAAGGAAAGAAAACACAGTCATGTATTTATCAAAAACAGTACTGACAGCTTCACATATACAACACAGTAACAGTGGTTGCTGATACTCACATGATGGGCATTGTACTTGTAGTTCAGAGGACACTTTATTGAAAAATATTGACATTAGTGTAATGCATCATGTGTGCTACACACTGACGCAAGCTATGAACCTGTTGTAGTAACATACCTGGTCTCTCTGAACTTGAACCTGCACAGCTTTGGCCCACACTGGATGTACCTGTAGTGTACAGTGTTAGGGAAATGACAATATGACAATAACAATAAACAGCAGTGCCGTAAAAATAGGCTGAAGCAATAACAGGTAGTGGTCACAGTAACACAGTATGGAGACCTGCCATTCCCTGCTGTCCTGATGTAGATGGGCCTGTGGCCTGTGAATATTAGTGCAGACAGCATTACACATGTTAGTTGGACTGTTCTTCTGTACTGCAGTTGCATGACTACATGTTATTAAACTTACATTCCTCATCATCAACCTGTGTGGATCTGTGTGCATGGCTCAAATTTGCTACTGTAAATCAAAAAGGAATATGCGTGGTACAGCAATATGCAGTGATTTTCTCTATACACAGCCATGTCATGGAAAGAAAGAAATACATGTTCGGCCTGGAACTCCAGCTTTTCCCACTACTGGCTATGTATCACTCCCCTCTTGCTGAATGCAGACAGGCCAGAAATATTGTGATGTCATGGAGGGGGGTCAATGGGCATCCCTTGATCTTTTGTATTATCTTAATCTGTTGGATGCACAGAGGATCATGTCTGAGCAGCATCATCTACAGGCATCAAGAGATCTGTTGTGACCTCCAACCACATTGATCATGTTGGTGAGGTCAGTCCTTATTTCTTTTCTCCAAACTTATTTGCCATAATGGCCAAGGAGTCTCCGACCATGTTGTTGGACAGCATCAAATATGATGTCATTTTCTTGTGGGGAGAAATTGTCACCCCTAGAATGGTTTGCCATCTAAAAGACAGTGATATGCACATTACCATATTGTAGTGTGAGCACATATGTCAAAATAAACAGTATGCATTTTTGTTCAGTGCAAAAGTCTGTAAAACACTGTCTGTGACAAATAGTAATGTAACATATAAAAAGTAACAAAAATACCTTCATACAAAACATTTGTAAAATAAACACACTTTTCAACATCTTTAGAGTCTGTGTGTGGGATTAAAACCCCTCATAGATTCATAGGTACTAGGCTAATGACCGGGTGGGGTGCAGTCTAAACCTAGCCACGTTTTCCCAAAAGAATTATGGCATCATGTATCTAAAAAAGACATTGAGGATCAGGCATTTATAAGTTACCTTTCTTCGTAAGAGACATAGGTTCCAGGTCCAGTGTAAATTTCCTATTCTCCATCCACTGTTTAGGTTGCACTTAAACTAGGTAATAGATAAACTCAGCTTCACATGGATAGGAAACCTGTTCCATAGGAGAAGCAGTCTCTGGGATACATATCTGCCTCTCCAGCATGTTCTGTTTAAGTCACAGACAAAATTCAGGTCCTTAGATCTTGTATCTGTGATACTCTTTGACTTACAAACACATAGGAGATTTATAGGTGTGGGGTTGCGGATACCTTGTACGTCAGGCATAGATCACCCCTCAGCAATCTGTAGGTGATTGAGTAGAAGGAAAGGGCTTTAAGGTGCTCTGCATAAGGCTTGTTACTCCTTAAATTATTTTTGTAAGGAACCTCTAAGGTCACTCTACTTGCTGCATATGCCTAGTTGCATTCTATGATTTGTCTAATAAGGGTGGAGTACTCATAAGCTGTGTAACATAAAATAATTTCCTCACCACTGTGGCCATATGGTGATTGACGGTAAGGCCCCTGTCTATGTGGGTATCCAGATCCCTGATCACTGGGTCAACTCTTAGGGGCATATTTTCAGCATGGTAATTAGCCAGGATGATTGACTCCTCAAAGGGTGCAATTATGTATTTCTTAGCATTGAGTTTAAGACCATGGCTTTGGGTCCATTTGTTAGTCAGAAATAGACCTTCATGAAGAATGTTAGTGTCTGCAGGGGCGTCAATAGTCATCTGCAAACTTAGTCAGCTATGAAACGTCAGCATTTGGTACCATTTCAGAGAAATAGATGCCAAAAAGGAGCAGGCCCAGTACTAAGCCCTTGGGGGCTTCGCTAGAGTCTGGCCTCTTTGTGGAGGTTGCCTCACCTATTTTGATCTCAGTGGTCCTATCAGTGAACCAGCTTGCTATCCATTGGACAAGAAAAGGGTTTATACCTAAATTAGTGAGTTTGTCTATAATGCCTTAGTTGGGTATTATATCAAAATCCAGTCTTACCATCATCCAAAGCTATGGTGACCCTCTCAAAAACTTTCACCAGATTTAAAAGCCATGACCTTCCTTTAACAAAGCTGAAGTGTGATCAGTCCAACAATTGCTGGTTACCTATGTCCTCATTTATCATATTCATGATGACTCTTTCCATGGCCTTACATATGAGGTTGGAAAGATTTTTGAGCCTGACGTTACCCACATCAGTGGTTGAACCTCTTGTTTGTAGGGGAATGACTGTAGCTATCTTCTATTTCTTGGGCACAAAAATTTGACTGTAGGCTCCAGATGAAAAGTGATTCAAGTGGACTAGAGAGGTCATGATTCATGTTACTTATTAAACATCCTGGGATGTTATTGGAGCTCATCAATCCAGTGTTTTTGGCTTTGGAAAGTGCATTGATGACCTTTTCCTTACTAATTATTAGGGGGATTGTGGTATGCAGTATTTCCTTTGGACTTTCAGTGAGGAGTGGGGGAAGAAAGTTGAGCTGAACCTGTCAGCCAAAAGGTTAGCAATGGCCTCAGGATTACTGTGGGTGATGCCATTTACAGTAAGTTATGTGCACTGTTGTGTATTCCCCCAGAAGTTACGGACATAGCTGTAGAAAACATGGTTGTTCTTCGCCTGATACGCTATTTTTGTTCAAATTTAGCCTTTGAATTATTAAATAACTCTCATAGCTGCCTGTTTATATTGGCCAGAGAGCTTTTAGTATGTATGGCTTTGTTTCTCCTAAGCTTGACCAAGATTTTGTTTTCTTTTGTTCTATAACCGATTGCCATTGTTAATTCACCAGGGTGGCTTGTCTTTTGAGTTTGTCTTATTTTAATATGAGTGGGCACTGTTCATTCTGTACAGCTATTAATATGGCTATACAGGCATTTTGGAAATAGCTCTGCATATGCTTTGGTGTTTGCTGGGTTTGGGGGGGGGGGCTGCTTGGAATTTAGCCAATGTGTTGCTTAGTAGAGACAGGGTAGCTTTGGAGTAGTTCCTAAAGGTTTTTGTTTTGCTGGATCCCCAGATTTAATTTTTATTTCAAGTAATACTGCCTTATGATCAGATCTGAAAAGCAAAAAGACATTACATTGGGTGAAGAACATCAGCCCACCCCCCACCCACCCCCAGGTTTGTGAGTACAAGGTAAAGGATGTTTGTAGCCCTAGTAGGAGAATAGAACAACTGTTCCAGGATGTTGGCATTAACAATATTTAGGAATCACTGGGCTTGTGCATTAGAAATGGTGCATGATTTGCAGTCTATAGAGGGGTAGTTGATATCACCTCTTGAATATTGTATTGGGTTGAACGGTGATGGAATCTAGTACATTGAGATAGGTGGTGTGGGTTTCCTGGGACATGGAGGGGGACCCATAGATTGCAAGGATATAGTTGGAGTTGCTCATCTTTGAGTTCCAGTGGATCATACACTTTCCTGTGGATTTGAGACTGGTTTTAATATAGACTGAGACTCCTCCACCTTTAGTTCCCTCCTATGTAGTAGCTGGTTTAAATGTGTGAAAGGCATTATAACCTTGCACTGCTGGAGTACTCTCTGTGACTTTAAACCATATTCCCATTACTACACAGATGTCTACACTCTCCAGGGAGAAGGATGCTTGCAGGGAGTGGAATTTCTTGATAAGACCTCTAGCTTTGAGTAGTACCACCTTCAGATATTCTTTCATAGGTTCAGTTAAGTTGGTAGGTTTATCATTTTGGCATTGTCTAAATAATGTACTATCAGAATGAAAAACATGTTTGCAATATCCAAAATCCTAGAGAGGATAAGTGCAGACCATCCCTGGCAAAGCAGTGTGATCTGTCAACCATGTCCATCCAGGCCGTAAAATATTGTGCACTCAAGATTGACACCAAAAGCCAAGCCTATTGTTAACATCAATCATTTTCTGTTGGTAGCATGGCATCATCATGGAGAAAGTAGTATGCTGCTCAGTGGTAGGCTAATACCTGCCTGAGACACATAAGTAGTGAGCTTGATCATGTCTCTCTTCATATAGTCAATGGAGGTATGTCTCAGGTCATACGGGTACCTGTACTTCCATGTCCTGAGTGCCTCTGTGACTTGATGGATCCTAGCCCCAGCAAGGCAGATAACCATGACTTTTTCCTTACACAGTTCAGTGAGGAGGATATAGGTGTGCCTTTTTTAATTTATCCAAGTCTTTTGGGTTTCTAATACCATGGCAGGAATGGACTGCATTCCTAAGTCAAAGTATGATTAAAATTCATGAAATTAGTATTGTTTCAATCTTTGATGCTAGCCAGAAGTGCTCTTCAAAGCATCCACAGTGTGCCCAGTAATGACTCCTTCTGCAATTTGTATGGAGCTACATGTATCAGTAACATATCTAAGTATGATTGTAAATTCTTTTTATAAGACCTATTGCTCCTACTGCTAGTGGAATTATCTGGGTATTCTTCTTCCACATTGACCTAATTTCTGCCTGCAAATTCTGGTATTTTTATGTCTTTGTGTCTCCCTGTATGTAAGACACTGTAGTCACTGGGTGTAGCAATTTCAATGATCAATGCTACTTTTGTCTTCTATTCATGAACTTCTATATCTGATTTTCTCACATCTATTTTTTGAACTGTTGGTAATGGATGATCCCATTTGAGATAAACTTCATCATTTTCTATGATGCTTTGTGGCTCATAGTTCCAGTGCTTTTCAACTACTTCATTATTATAATGTTTGCACAATCCCCAGTGCAACAGTCTTGCCACATTATTATGCCTTTCACTTTACAGTCCTTCTGCCATTACTATCACAACCAGCAACAAAATGTGTGACTGTTTCCAATTTTCTTAACAAAACCTACAATTGTCTGTTTCTCACACAGGTTTAATGGACTTTGTAAACCAATGTGTACGTAGTCCACTATTTCGGGTCGCCAATATTAACCTTTCATCTTTTGGTTTAAATTCACCTCTTCTTAGCCATTCCTGCATTTAGTCATGGTCAGCATAAGGTTGTTTCAAGAGTTTTCTATACCTGGAATTATATTTATGTATTTTCCACATTTCTTGCCTTCTCATTTGATCATTCACCTTATAGTATTTCTTTTGTTTTTTTTTTTGGCACATTCAGTTGCTGCCTGATCTTTATCTACTTCTGGTTTGATTTCCATTTCCACATGATGCCACTTTGATTCTGCTAAACTAAGCAGGAAGTCATTTTAGAATTATACTTTTCATGTTTCAAAATGTTCACTATGTTTGGGTCTTTTGAGGTCAACAGATATTTTTGCAGTATCACAATTGCAGATCTATATATGTAATCAATTTCAAGGAGGCCCATACCTGTCAGAATGGGGAATCCTTCAGAACAGGGAATGTATATTCTTGGTATGCATTGATTTTTATAAATTTTATTTATTTGACATTTGTTAACTGGGTTAGTCTGGCTGGGCAGGGTGCCCTTTTTCAGCAGAGACCCAAGGAGAAAAGCTCCAGGTTACATAATACTTAGCTTACATTGAAAAAGAAAAAAAAAAGAAAACAGGACTTGTGGCAAATGAAAGTTTTGTAATTTACAATAGTAAAAATCAAGTTTTTTATGAGCATGAATAATCTTTCTTCTTTTCCAGTCCAACCTATCCAACAGCTTTTTGGGGCAAGTCAATCACTCCAAAACTGTAAATTAGGACAGGGAGAGCAAATTGGTTTATAGCTTGAACTTTGTTCCTAGATGTTAACACTGTTTTCAGTATTAATTTAAATCTCCTAAAATATTCCTTACTAAGTTTTATTCATATTTGTTCATGTTTTATTGCTGATCCTTCATCAATTTCCAAATATATATGCAGTCCTTCTTGCTCAAGTTCTTTTATATCACATACTTGTCAAAAACTGATGTTTCTTGGTGCTGTGGCTTTCCTGCTTTAAAGGTTGCTTTTAGACATTTATCAAAGCCAAATGACATTCTTATATCACCTGAAAAAGTTTTCATCACTTGCAGCTGTTCATTCACTTACTCATCTGATGAACTATACCATTTTATATCATCTACAAAAAGAAGCTGAGAAGTCTTTGGGCTTTGTTGTTTTCTAGGTGCCAAATTGTAGCCATGACCTAATCTGTTAAGTAGACAACTTAATGGGTTAAGGACAAGACAAAAGAGCAGTGGTGGCAGAGTCACCTTAAAATATCCACCTTTGAGCTTGTATCTTGAAATAATATCATGGCTTAACTGCAAAGTGATTTTCCACTGTTTCATGTTTGCTGTAATATAATCAATCAGTATATGATGTATCTTATACAATTTTAAGTTCTCTTTTATCCATGAATGTGGGATACTGTCATATCCTGTTTATAGTCTATCCATGCCATTTAGATTATTTCAGTTTTTACAGTTCTCCATTATGACTTTAACAACAATGTTTGTTTGTTTGTTTGTTTGATGACTTTCTTTTATTACCCTTTTGCTCAATCGCCATAATTGAGTTTTGTCTAAATTACTATAAACTCTATCAGCATCATTTATAGTTTATAGTTTATACATCATTGGAAGGCAAGTCATTGGTCTCTAGTTTTTAGGATAGCTTGCAGGTTTGCTCTTAAGTAAGAGTATTGTTTTTCCTATTGTAAACCAAGCTGGTGTCTGTTCGGGGTGTGCATATAAATAGTTCTCACTCATGGCTAAATCTTCATGTAAATATGTTAATACTTTTAGCCAGAAGTTAGGTACTGCATCTGGGCCTGGGATTTTCCAATTAGAAGCATTTCTTAACTTTGTTTCAATTTCTCTGGCTGTTACTTCATCACATTTCATATCCCGTAGATGTGAATTTCTTAATCTTTCTTTTACTTCTTCTGTCCCTTTAGCATCTTTAAAATAACTACAACACTAAACTACAGACACAAATTGCACTCAAATAAAAAACAAAAACTGCAGAATGTTCATACACTTACAACATGAAATTTATTGTATAAGTGCTTTTGTCCTTAAAATTATACTAAACTTCCTCAAACACATCTATGTATCTGAGGAATTCCAGTATAATTTTAAGGATGAAAGCACTTATACAATAAATTTCATGTTGTAAGTGTATGGACAGCTGCAGTTTTTGGTATCTGAGTGCATTTACCATCTTGGTCATTTCCAATTTCTACAAAATGTATCTATTTCTTCTTTTTTTGGAGATGTTTCAATTAATTTTGCCTTGTTTCCCAATTCTTTACAAAACTTTGTGTGGGTCATGAATAAATTGCTTATTATGTACTTTTCTTTTATATTTATATTCATATCTTCTAAGTTTTTTCTGCCTGTGCTGATATTTTTAGTTTATTTGTGGTAGTGCACAATAGATTTTGATCTGTTCTGATACTGCGCATTGCTTTTATCACATTTATCTTTCTGAGTATATTTGTTGATCTCTGACCTCTTCTATACTCTTCTAGCAGTGACACTTCTTGTCTTAATTGCTTTATACTTTTTTCAATACTTCCATGATGGCATTTGATTTTTATCTGTCCTTTCCCTTACTACATTGTGTTTTTGTGGTAAGGATTTATATGTTGTTACTTTAGCTACACAGTAGTATATCCTATTTACTTCTTTTATATTGCATGAATCTCTATGGACAGTCCTAATTAATTACTGTGTTCCTTTGATTAATCAAACGTCTAACTTTTTAGGCTTTATTGACTTTCTGTAGTCTGTTTCTTTCATTGATCTTAATATGTCTGTCCATTTCTGTTAAATCAAGCAACTCTTCTGTTAGATCATTTTCTTCTAAACTGAAGGCACATTCTTTGTTCTCCATTTCCTGCAGGCATTTTATAGAACTTTCCAGACCATCTTCCTGTGCCATATTCTCCTAAGTTTCATCCTGTGTCATCTGTTGCTCCTTCATATGGGAACTCACTGGTCTATCACTCCACAACAATGACTGATCAGAGTTGCCTCATATACCTGTTCCTTCCCTTGCTGTGCAGGTCCAACTGAACATTTGTACTGGTTTCCTATGGAAGGCTACAAAGTATTTTCATATGGAAACTGATCAGATGTTTTCCACTCCACTGGTTACTCCTTAATCTGGGGATCCTTCGCTTTGCAGGTAACCCATAACTTCAGTTTCTATTTCTTTAACTTCTCCATTACTAATACTCTTTTCTACTTTCCCTCTTTGTTTTCTTATTTTTTAAATTGTAAAATGTTTCATGTCCAGATGACTTTGCTTGTATTTCTCTTCAAATATCTTTGATGCTGCCCTTTCTTGAATTGCTTAGTTTTGCTTTCTCCTTTTCATAAATATTGCACCATATTATATGTCATTTTCTTTCCCATGTCCATATTTCTTCTTCAGATGTCTCTTGCTCCTCCTGTTTCTCTTTACTTTTGGGACACGTTGTTCCATCATGCTGTGAGGTAACCTGATTTAGACTTTCTGTACTAAATCCTCCACTTTGTAAGTATTCCATAACTTCATCTTCTATTTTTTTAACTTCTAGTTCACTAATCTTGTGGTTTATATTCCATCTTAGTGATCTTATTTTTTTATTGTGAAATTTTTCATATCTGAATGCTTTGGTTGTATTTCTCTATGGATATCTTTGAGGCTACCTTTTGTATTAATTAATTTGGCTTTCTCCTTTGCATAAATATTGCATAATTTCAGATCTCTCTTTCTTTCCCATGTCTATATTTCTTTTTTTATACCTTGCAAAAGTCTCTAAAGTTTGTCCTTTATATTTTTGCACTTCCTCAGTCCTTTCTTTTTCCAAATGGCCGAAAGTTTCTTGGTCTATATAATGTTTTTTTCATAAATCTGTTGTACTAATCAACATACATTTTTATTTGAAGCTTCTGACAGTTTTTCTTGTGGAAGTATTTTTCTTTCCTCTAATTTCTCTCTTAATCTTTTTTATATATATTCTGTCTGGAAATTCTGGGCTTCCTACATAATAATAACAATACATAATTTCTTTCTTATCCTCAATAGTCCACTCTATCATCTTTATGACTCTTTTTAGGCCTATCAGTTTTTGTGATTTTTGTGGACTGCTACTTCCTTCTACAACAGGAGGGGCATCCTCCTCCTGAGCCTGGCCTAGCCACATTGCAGGAATGTTTCTGTGTTCTTGAGGATTCTACACTGTCATGCTTTCCAGTCCTCACACCAGTGTGCCCACCAGGATTGGGCACTTTTTTATCCTGGGTCTTGTGCACCCAGCTATCTTTTTTTATTGTTTAACCTACTTCTGTCCATGATATATGCTATATAAAATACAGTCTATATATCAGCGTCATCTTGGTGAGACTTTGTGAAAAACAGGGTCCACCTTGTGAAGGTACTCACCAAGACATGAGGATGAATTCAGTTCCAGCAATGCTACTATCCTTTGCTTGCTGACCTATCATCTCTCCATTCATACCCTTATTACAGAATCATCAGTGACCAGGAAAATTGGCTGTGTGAATGAAGGTCCAAGGACAACAGCATCATGCCAGAGGAGTTTGCATGTGTTTCACATGAAAATTCTACACAAACTAACAGCTGAAGAATATAAAGAAAAGACTGGCAAACCTTAGGATCTGTAGGCAGGCCATAGATATTATGGATCCTTTGCATATTGAGCCACTATTGATAATACGTTTGTAAAGAAGCATCAATGAAGAAATATCTGTAACAGCAAAAGAACATGCTGTTAACACCCTGTATAAAAAACATCAAGGAAGAAATATCCACAACAGGAACAGAACATATTATTAACGCGTTGGTTAAGAAACATGAAGGAAAAAGTTATCTATAACATCAAAAGAACATAGTGCACATGGATAGTGTCAGAATCTGTAGGTTTTAATAATTACACACAGAGTGTAAAGAATTACCTGTACGAAGTACAGATGATCCATAAATCTGTCTTTATCTACTGTTCACATTTGCAATGTAAATCTATCTGTACAACTGCACATGGGAACGAAATTAATTAATTAAAATGGTAACACCATTATATATAAAGGTTAATCAAACCTCATTCCAGTAACTTACAACAATTTCTGTTAAAGTTCACATTTTCAATATAAATAAATTTATACAGGTACCTTTGAGAAAAAGTAACTTTAATAGATATAATAATCACCGCAATTGAAATGTTTCAATTTGCCAATGTATGTCTCACTCTGAATCATAGAAACTAAGTGCAGCTAATGTGCACCCATTTTAAGTACCATTTGCACTGTATTTAGTTGAAACTCATTAAAAGTGTAGGTTTTGGAATCATATTTGTGTACCTCTGTGCAAACTTTCTACATGTAGCTTAACACACAGGTGAACTGCATTAATGCCCAGTAGGTATTGATAAATAGTACCCTGTGTGGCATGTACTAGATATCTTCCAATGACCTGATTACATGATATCAGAACCACTTTCAAGTATTAATTTTGATACATTTACAGCTCAAACCACTGCTACCTGCAAACTAAGTGGGACCTCAGTGAGCATTTTTCAGTTATAAACTTATCAGATATTTTCCATTGGAAGATTGAGATGGCTACTTCAAGGAAGTTGAGTTGTGTCCATATGCCCAACTGGACTGAGGACCAGACCTACTAGATGCTGACCATGTGCACTGGAGTGGAACATTGGATGACAGCATAATGACAGTCATCTGGAACCAGATTGTGAAAAAACATTGAAGATGTACAGGAATCTAACACCCTGCAGTGCAGGTTCACCACTGTTATGATGACCTACATCAGAATGATGCAGAGGAGCTTCATTGAAGGGTCACTGTGTTGCAGAGACAGCCCATGGATCCTTACAGTAAGTGTGATTATCCTATGTATACCTGAGCATTCCTACAGAATTTAGAGATATATTTGTGTCTCATATATATTATATAGATTTTTTTTATAATCATTAACTAGCTGTTGTGACAATTAGCTCATTGGTATAATTAAGTGGACATGGTAACTACTGTTGTTGTAAGTGTGGGTTCGAGTAACATGCTGTTAATTTCTTTAATAATATTTATACTATACCTAATTATGAAGTTTGTAAATATGCATGTTTTAGAAAATATAATGACATCATTTCACACATCCACTATCCTCGTGCATCACTGGCACCTATAGCACCTAGGCCCTGATGAATGGGCATTTGGCAGCTGTCTGGTGTAGTGCCATAGTATCGCCTACTGCAGCATTACATGTCTGAATAAATACGGTCACATTTATTTAAATCAAAAGGAATGCCTGTCTGACTGCTTAGACATATGTTTTCAGTTATGTGTTTATAGCTGTTATTTCTTTACAATAAAATTTTCAATAAGTGTTTGACGTTTCTGTGTTCATCTCTTCTCCACAGGAATTAAAATAAACACCAGCAGTACCTTTTTAAGGTGAAACACCTGCTGTTTCTGTTTGTTAGTTCAGCCTGTAAAGGAATGAGTCAATATACTTGCATTTTGGTGTGCTGTGGATTCCATTCCACATAATGGAACATATGTGAAATTGTTCTCCTGGTTTGCTTGACACATAGCAATTATGTAGAAAACGTATTCCACTTATTGATATTAATGTTTATTGTGTGCGTGATTTTGAATAACTGACTCACTGAATTCCTATGAATATGCCCATAATCTGTAAAGCTCTGCTAACATCAGATCTTTAACTGCAAAGTTAGTAAAGCAGTAACTGTTTGTTTAAAAGAAACATATGTTGGTTGTTAGTTTGGCTTGTAAGGAGCCCA
Source organism: Protopterus annectens (assembly GCF_019279795.1). NCBI lineage: Eukaryota > Metazoa > Chordata > Ceratodontiformes > Protopteridae > Protopterus > Protopterus annectens. The sequence goes on along the minus strand of NC_056726.1, from coordinate 894,763,920 downwards.
GCAAACATTCTTACATCTTGGCATGCTGTGGGTATGGATCCCCATAGGGGAAACATATCTGAAATTGTTTCCTTGGTTTACCTCACCCATGGTATTTCTTTAGAGAAGCATATTCTAGTTATTGATATTAACTTTTTTTTGGTTGTTTTTTATGGTTGCAAATAACTGGGTTATTCATCAAATTTCTATAAATTTATTCAGAATCTGTATTGGTCTGTTTAAAGCATCTCTTTAAGTGTGGGATTAGTAAAGTTTGCTACAGACTGTTATAAGTCTGATAAATGTTTCTGGCAATACGGTATATTTTTGAAAATATTATCAAGTTCTGTTTTATCATTAATTATTATATTCAATTCAAAAATGACATTATCCTTATCTTTAGAGGGATTGAGATGGTCAGACTTACAAATGAAATGCGGAACAGCAAAGATGTATGTATTTGTTTAGTGATGTGCACTTTTCCAAGAAGTATCATGGTTCTCGTACAAACTTACTGTATCCCTCATGTACAGCAACTTGCATGGTTCTGTTAATAGAAGCTCTGTGCTATACAGTGGCAGCTGTCTGGATGAAGGCAGCAGTCTCACAGATGGCCCAGAAGTCTATGCAGTTACAGCCACATAGACTGGAAGGGGATCGGATTGCAAGGTCTGCAGTCTGTGCTCGGAACACACACATGCTCGACATTCTGGAAACGGAACTACTGGCTGCTGAATGAGGGCTTATCGAGTAGTGGCAACATGAGGCTTATGGATTGCTGGCAGGTAATTGCTTTACTAGCAGGAAACGGTTATGCAACGGACTGCTTGCTTTAGGTGTGTGCGTGTGTGTGTGCGTGTGCGTGTGTGTGTGTGTGTGTGTGTGTGTGTGTGTGTGTGTGTGTGTGTGCATGTGTGTGTGTGTGTGTGCATGTGTGCGTGTGTGTGTGTGTGTGTGTGTGTGTGTGTGTGTGTGTGTGTGTGTGTGTGTGTGTGTAAAATGCCTCATTTAACTATAACCGGTGGCTAGAGAGAAACCCTCAACCTTGGGTGCAGGTAGCAAGAACCTACATTCCCTACCCACCACCACTTGTGCTAAGCATTCAGAGTTTTGCCTCATAGTTTTGTTCTGTTCCTCATAAAATCTGTGGTTTTCTGGATTTTCAGACATTTGAATTTCACACTTCATATTCTTCAGAAAGTACATGTTAACACAAAAACATTTTATTCTAGCAATTTTCTAAGTTTATAAGATCGATATTTGATATTTGTCCCAATTTTTGGGCTGCATTCCCCCATCATTAGCTTTGTGCAGTTTTTTTTTTTGTGATAAGAGGTTGAGAGCATTGCTAAGAACTGAATTCACTGAATATGTTTGGGGGCTGTATTCCCCCATTGTTGGCTTTGTCTAGGTGTTTTGTGCTAAGAGTTTGAGAGCTATGGTGAGAACTGAATTCACTAAATGATAGCCATTTAAGTTCCAGTATTTATTTCTTTCAAATAACAGCTGATTTGGCATAGTAGCATGGTGTCTGAATGTAGTGCATAGGGTCCTGGGTCCAAGACATGGCAGTGAAGGCATGGCGATAGCACAGCATTTTATTCTAGCAACTTTCCAAGGTTATACAAGCAATGTTTAAAAAATGTCCCTGGTTTTTGAGCTTTTGCCCCCCACAATAAATTTTTGCTTTTTCCAGATGTCTTGTTCTCATGTACTACAAAGTTGGGAGATACAGTTGAGTGTCACGTGGATTTTACAAGGAGTTAAGTGCTTCAGGGAAAGAGAAGTTTAGTGCTGCTTATGCTGAGTTGGCTTACATTGTTAATAGCACAACAGGTAGTATACTTGCTTTTGATGCAGAAGGCTTTGGGTTCTACTTCCGCAGTATGTAGATGCATTGCTGATACTGTACTGTGTTGTACTTTTAAAGGGGGTGGATGCTGCAGTCCTGAGAATGTCCTCTTTGGGGGAGATACCTAGTAACTATGAACCTGCTATCAGTTTGCTATCCATTCCCTATTGCAATATTACTAGCTTATCATTTTTAATGTAACACGGGCCATTTATTCCTGAAGGACAACAGGCAATTTATTTGTAGATGAAACAATGAAATATAAAGTTGTCTGCTAGCAGCAACCTCTTCATTAGTTACAGATCTCTTTACTGTGCAATTATTGAGATGACTTTTACTTCTGCAGAGATTGTGCATATTTACTGATACTGGCGGATTGTAGAAGTTTGAGTAGACTTTTATGATGGAAATGTTCAGAATTGGGCAGTTCTGTCATTACTGGTGCATGCATTTTGTTTCATTGTTTACTGGAAAAAATGTTCAAAACAATAAATTTAAAATGACCTGTAACGACTGTACTATATTATACAAGGAATATAATTTAATACAATCATTCAGGTGTATCAAAGAACACATGTATGTTTTATGTGCAAGGGGCCTATGATTTGAAAACAGCCCAAAGTTAATCTTTAGCTTCTACCCGCCAGATGTATTTTCTTTAAATGTGGGTTTCAATGCTGTTTCAATGAATGTGAGTTTCAAGGGCAGAGAAGTTTTAATGCTAAGTCTATTTTCATTGTGATACTGCATTGCTTTGTTTAGCAGATGTCTATTAGTGTTTGTGCTGTAAATGTAAAATACAACTTTTAAATGAAATCCAAATCATCGTAGAAGTAAAGCAGTACGCAATTACAGTGTTTATGGTAAATGGGGTGAAATAGCCAAATAATAGGACACTGGGATGGCTGCAGGAGGGAGGCCCCATTCAACCATGATTTTGTGAGGAGGGATGGGTGGCAAACTCAGTGACAGCCCCAGCTGAACTAAACCTCTCAACTGTCCAGATTTTCACAGAATGAATAGATTTCTGCTTCTTATTTTTGGTTTGTTCCCCATAGCATTTGTGGTTTTCTGGCAAATCATTTAGGAATGAAGTCACTAAATAATGACAAACATTGAGTTTCAGACTTCATACCCTTCAGAAAAATGCATGCTAAAGCAAGACCTGTTATTTTATCAACTGTCTACATTTATACAACAACAATTTTTAGTACTGTCTGTATGTTCCCCCAATACATTTGGCCTTGTCCAGATTTCCTGCATTGAGGTTGACAGTTACATGCAAATAAATCACTTTATAGACTTATGTATATCCAAACCTTTCAACTGTCCCTGACTTTGACTCAAAATATTGCTCTCCCTCTAATAATCCATCTGCAAAATGGCAATTTTGGAAGAAAATGTGGAAGGTTTACATTTAAAAAATAATTGTAATGATTAGAGTTATAGATTACTTTTATTTCAGAAATGATTCTCTTATTTTTGTCAGCTGCTCAACTTAACAGTACTAATATTAAAAAGTGCCCTTTCTTTCACAGGTTCCCAGCTGTATTGTGTGACTATTTTATATTTTTGCATCACATTTTTTGTCCCATTTTTCATAAAAGTATAGTTTTCTGGCAAATTAGTGGCAAATCATTAAAGATTGAAGTTAGAAAATAATGACAGACATTTGAGTTTCAGATTTCATACCCTTCAGAAAATCCATACTAATGCAAGCCCTACTATTCTATTATCTTTCTAAGTTTATAAGAGCAATATTTAAAAATTGTACTTATTTTTGGGTCTTTGTCCCACTTCTATTTATGGCTTTGTCCAGATTTTTTGCTCTGAGGTTGAGAGGTATGATTAATGTGTCAGGGCCATCACTGTCAGCCAGAGGCATTTCAAATTGTGACATGCTTGTTGCAACCCACTCCCCCATGCACTGACTCTGGATGTATCCAAGCAAGGCAAGGAGCAGTTATGCAATGTAAGTGTGCATAGTATCCCCCTGATCCAAGGAAGACACAAGTACTACAGTGGCTTTTCATCTGTCCTTGATTTTGCAGAATGTTCTAGTTTTCTGTCATATTTTTATACTGTTGATTTATGCTTATTATTATTCAGAAAATGCATGTTGTTTGACTGCCTGTTGCTCTGTGTTTAAGTAGCAATGCTTTAATGACCATCAGGTAAGCTTGTCTGAGACTGTAAGATGCAAGTAAGCTTTAATAAGCATACTGTTAAAGGATTACAAACATTGAAAGCCTTTTTGTTGTTGCCATGCAGAGAATATTTACATAACTAGATAACGTATAAGCCTTAGGTATTGAAATGCATATGACAGTATTTGTAATAAAGGATAGGTTTACAGTATTTTCAGAAGCTCACTACATTTGTTGGAGACTTCCAGTCATCTTTGCAGACTTTACCAGTAAACTAAACAGAATGCCAGTCTATCATGTGTGGTCCATAACATGTGCAGTAATCCTTTAAGCAATTTATCTTGAGCTTGTTTCTTGCTTGCTGTTTATTTTTTTACTTTGATCATGTTTTCCCTATGAAACAAGTAGATAGTTGTTGTCAGGCAGCAGGCCTTTTTTGGATAAGAAACATTTTTACAAGTGGGGGGTATCACAGAAATCAATACTTTCAGCATGTTACTTGGTACTTTTATAAAGCTGAATATAAATTATAATTAGAACTGCAGTACAAGAAGTGGTTTGAGTTGAGTGCTGCTTGTTTCTTATACTTGATTTTGACTGGCATTCCAGTAATGTACTTAAAACGTAATTTATTTTTTCATGCCTCACAACCTTTTTGTTTCCATCTAGATATTAAGTAAGCTGTCATGTAGCCAATGCATTGAAATATGTTTTTTCTACTATACTTCATTTTGTCTTGATTGGACTCTCATAATGACAGTTTGGCACCCAGGGCCATGTATTTAATTAAAGTCAAAGTTTTTGTGGTTTTGAGCATAGCGCCACCCCTTTCTAGTTGGCCACACCCCTTCCTATTGGCTCCACCCATTCAGCTGTCTCCTGCAGCCCCCCTTTGATTTGAAGTCACCAGCTTCCACTGGTGTTATATGACACTGTCCCACAGTCTGAGAAATGAATGTTTCCATTACTGTTAATATTTCTGATCACATTGCTGACATGAAATAAGTTTCGCAAACTCTTTACCTACATGATCAGCACATGTTCATTCTTTGAAATCATAACAGGATCCATATTAGTAAACTGCCCCCCATTCAGGTGATGTCATAATGCCAAGCCTCTTCACTTCATTCATAACATGCACTTTCAGATTAAATGGATTAACTAGACAAGTAGTTATTAAGGTGAGAGGTTAGATATGCATTGTATTTGCAGGTTTAAATTTTACGTCTTCCTATTAGTGCTCAAAGATTCAAAAAACTGCATGTAACCTTGAAAAATGTGTATTATAATTATATAATGTTATTCAGAAATAAATTGTCAAGAAACTGTTCTGAGAAATGTATATCACTGTTGTTTGAGGAAGACATCATTTATAGTTGCTCTTTTCTTTTTTTCAGGTGATGGAGACCAGACCTGGAATCATGCTTTATGAATCAAGCAGATGCACAGGCTTGAGAAGCAGCAAAAGGAAAGCAGTATTTTGATTTCTTTTTTCAGTTTTATGAAATGAAATGCATCTGATCCTATTTACAGGCCTTTATTTTTCATATTAACATGTATATTGCTTAGAATGCATAAATACCCATCATGCTTCAGTTAGGTAAGTGACATTATCACACTTTAGCTGTGCTTAAAATTGTGATTTAAACCATAAGTGTTGAAATATCATGTAGCATTAAGCCATTTTTTTCTACACGCAATTTTTGATATGTAGTCCACAACCTAAATAACAGCTGGGTTGATGTATTGGTTACACATATTATGAGCAGAATGTTTTGTATGCAGGTCTAAGTGCTTTGACTATTGTTTAAAATATGTGGATTTTGTGCATTTGTGTGTGTCGCTGAGTTTTTTAGTGTTTTATCTGTTGTGCTTTGCTTGCCTATTGGCAGTCTGAATGTGTGTCTGTTGTATTAATGTTTGTACTGTCATTTGCAGACTGTGTACTATATCCTTCAGTTCAGCATTAGTATTATATCAGCCTATAACACCTTGGGTGTTTTCCTTAAAATATAGTTATATCCTAGGTTTGCTGACACATGTGGATAGACATTTTTTCAACAGTTCATAATCAGCAAGCCTTTCAGTTCAACATTGGTACTGCATCTGTCTACAACATCTTGGGTGTTTTTGTTAAAACACAGTTATGGCTTAGGTTTACTGACTCTTGTGCAGACAGACATTTCTTTGCAACAGTTCATAATCAGCAAGCATCATCAAGATGTTTACATTTTGCAGGCCTTCTGATTAGAACAAATTTGGGGCATGTAATGCATACAACTGAACACATGTAATACTGTTTGCACAACATATAATAACATGTCACAGGCTGTGGAGATTGAGGATTTGCTACTGTTGTATTCATTATATTGACATGTGTTCAGCCAGTTATCATGCTACCTGGCTCAGATGTTTATCATAAGACTTGCCTAGTTTCAACAATATTGTCATTTATTTATTATTTTTTTATTTTGCATTTGTTTACCGGGATAGTCCGACTGGACACATGTCCATTTTCAGCAGAAGCCTAGGGAGAAATCTCCACATGAATAAGACAGTAATATGTATAACATTTATACAAAATGACAATTATACAATAAAAATTTTAAACAGAGTGGCATTTATACAGGGAAAAAAGAAAAAATGTGTACAAGAAAAATGACACTACTTACATAACAGGTGTGTACGATGTATTATTTACACATAGTAAACAGGTAAGTAATTACACAGTAAGGAATTAGCATAGAAATGGGAAGACAGATAAAGATAGTCACAGTTTTAGTTTGTAGGAGAGAGATTAGTTAGGGGAGTAGAGTTACACTTTGATTATGTAGTTTTCACTATACAGTATTTCAAGAAGATGAATATTAAGGACTTTAAGGACTGTTAGCAGTCAGAGATCTAAATTAGACCTGATTGTGAAAAACTATAGGACTAGTCATTAACCACCTTAAGAGAGAAGTGAATAAGTCTGGGGTATTACAAGGACATAGCCATTTGTTTTGAAAGTGAGTTTTTAACTTTGATTTAAATTGAGAGAGGGTTGGGATAGATGTTATTTCATAAAGTAGTGAGTTCCACACTTTGCATACATAGTTAGCAAATAGGGATTCTCCTGCTACGTTTTTGGCTGTATTGATTTTAATAAGTGATTTGTTGGTGGAGCGTAAAGTTCTGGGTCTGAAATAAGGGAATAGTATATTTTGAAGTGAGGGTGTTTTTTCTCTTTGGAAGAATATCTTATGGGCCATGTTTAGTTGGTTGTGGAGCAAGAGATGTGGAAGTTCTAGTCAACTTTTTAAGGGAGATACAATGGTGAGCTCTCGATGGGGAATTGGTGGTGTATCTAGCAATTTTATTGTAGCAGGTTTCCAGCTTCACTATTTCAGATTTTCTCAGGTTAGTGATGGGAGCTGTATTTAATAGTGTAGATAATAAGTGTTTTGGGCAATTTTGGCTTTAATGTCATTTGTAAAGTATTGCTTGTTCCTATATAATGTTCTAAGTTTTTTGTGTACTTTTTATTGTTTAGGATATGCGGGCATCAAATTTCATATTGCAGTTAATTTCAGTTCCTAGCAGTTTGGTATGAGGTGAGGGTGAAATGGTTGCACTGCCTAATGAGGTTATGTTAAAAGAGCACAGAGCTGCATTTGATTTGGTTGGCTGGAATAACATAAGTTTGTTTCTTTGGGGGTTTAGAATTAACTGTGAATTGGTTATCCATGTTTCTACTGCTTTATTTCTAGGTAGTAGCAGCACAGATGACTGCTGAGTCATCTGCGTACTGGATGAGGGATGCTTGCGGGGTTAAGGTATGTAGGTTAATAGTGAAGATGGAGAAGAGTAATAGGCCTAAGACTGATCCTAGTGGGACCACTAATGTTATGGGTAGGAGGGGTGAAAGTGTTTGTTGCCAGTGTGCAGCTTGCTGATGCCTGTTTAGGTTGTCCTGGAACCATGCTAGGGTAGAATGGGACAGGTTGAGGTCAGAGAGGACATTTAGGACTTTGTTGTGTGATACCATATCAAAGGCTTTTGAGTGATCTAAATTAATAGAGGATACATAGTTACCATTATTTCTATAAAGGTTAACAGTGTTACAAAATGACATTAAAGCGGTAGTTGTACTGTGATATGCTCAAAAGCCATGCTGGGTATTAGTAGTTTGTTAGTATGCAGGTAGTTCTGTGATTTGTTTGCGAACAATTCTTTCAAAGATTTTAGAAAGTGGGGATAGGATTGCTATTTGATGATAGTTAGAGAGGTCTGTAGAAGGGCCTCCTTTGTGAAGTGGAATTATGTGTGAAATTTTCCAAATGTTTGGGAGTTGGTGTTCAGTTAAGGATCTATTAATAAGGATCGATACTGGATAGGCAATGACATCAGCAGTTCATTTTAGAAAGTCTGCTGGCAGGTTGTCTACTGCTAGGATGGTTGGTTTTAGTTTTTTATGGAGTATTTTAATTATGTCTGTTGGTACCAATTGTAGTGAGAATATGGCTTTGTTTATGTTTGGTGGAGAATAGTTTGGGGATGTAGAAGGGTTTTGTTTATTGGACAGTGCTAAGATGGTCTCGTTAAAGTATGTATTGAATTGGGTGGTAATATTGTCATTAGAATTGGGTGCAGTAGGAGGGGTGTACTAACTTTACCTGGTTGCAGTATATTGTTTATGGCTGTCCAAAATTTATGTGGATTATTGCAATATTTGGTTTGAGTTTTGGAGTAGTAATTGATTTTATCCTGTTTGATTTGTTTCTTTAACTGATTTCTGAGTTCATGATAAGTTTGTAGTGCTAAGTGAGATTTGGTTGTGTGCCAGTTTTTCCAGGCTTTATCTCTTGACCATAGTAGGGATCTAGTTTTTTTAGTTAACTATGGCGCAAGATTGGATTTAACTGTCATAGTTCTTTTGGGAGCTTGGGCATCTAGGATAGATAGGTAGGTGGTGAAGTAGTGAAGTAGTGTACAGCTTTTTCTAGAGGGAGGTGTGTGAGTGGAAGCCAGTTACAGTGTTTGAGATTATATCTAAGGTCGCTGAGGTTAAGATGTTTTTTATTTCTTATTTGTTGATAGATAATTTATTTGGTGGAATTGATATTTTGCCTGAGTAAATAGGTTGGGAGATGATCACTGAGGCTGTCATATTACTTTTTCCTCATTTTAACAATGGCAGTTGTTGTCTGTTATATGAATCATTACAAACTGGCAGTAATATCTATAGATTTCTACGATCATAGATTTTTACAATGCTAATGACCCAGTTGGGTATTTCTAAGCCTCACAGAAGAATAATGATATCCTGTTTGCAAATAGGACATCAAGGGGCAAGCATTTATAAGGTACCTCTGTCTACAGTGGACATGTGTATCAGTGTCTGTACAAACTTACAAATCACTGTACAATAGTTTATGTTGTGCTTAAATTCTATAATATACAAAATCAGCTACACATGAATTTCAAATCTGTTTGTAGGAGGTGCAGTCTGTGGGACACATATCTGTCTCGCAACCATGTTCGGTTTAAGTCACAGACAAAATTGTGGTCCTAAGTCCTTGTATTTCTGTTAATGTTAGACTTATGAATATGCAGGAGATTCATAATTATTTGCAGATACCATGTGATCCAATCATAATGTCACCCATCAGAAATGTATATAAGAGTGGGTAGAGGGAAATGTGTTTCAGGCCCTCTGCATAAGGCATGTTTGTTGCACCTTGTATTCTTTGTTTATATAAACTCTGAGGTAGTTGTAGTTTCTGCATATGTCAGGTTGGAGACATACTGACAGGAGCATTTTACTCTATGATTGCTGTGATAAGGGCAGACTACAATGTGGTAATGCTCTCTTTGGACCTAGCTGCCATGCCCTTACTTGCTGCTTGTGCAACACAAAAAGATTTCCTCACCACTGTGGTCACTTGGTGGGTGAAGGTAAGACTACTGCCTACATGCATACACAGATTCATGACCAGTGGCTTGGCTGTTGTGGTCATATTACCAGCATGTTAATTATCCATGATGGTTGACTTTCCAAAGGGTACAATTATGCATGTCTTACAATTAATTTTTTACAGCATGGATTTGCCACCATTTGTTAGTCATAGATAGTCCTTCCTGAAGAATGCTTGTGTCTGCATGGGAGTTAGTAATAACCTCCAGCTTGCAATAATCTGCAAAGTTAATCGGCCATAAGCCTTCACCATTTGCTTCCACTTCAGAGAAATAGATGTCAAAAAGCAGTGGCCCCAGTAGTGCGCCATGGTGAACTCTGTTTGTAACTGAGCTCTTGGTGGATGTGACCTTCCCTATTTTGATATTTTGGGTCCTATCAGTGAGCTATTTGCCTATCAAGTGGGTGATAAAAATGTTTATACTTAATTTACCGAGGTTTCCTATAATGCCTGAGTTAGGTAATGTATCAAAATGCCTGGCCAGGTTGAGGTAAGATGTGTGCACAGTCTTGGCCAAACCCATTGTTTTCTTCCCACTATCAATGATGTCCACTACATTTAATAGGCATGACCTTTCTTTAACAGGGACAAGATGTGATAGGGCCAACTTTTGCATGTTATCTGTATCCAAATGTATTATGTACATGAGGAATCTTTACATGGGGTTGCATATGAAGCTGGCCAGACTTATGGACCTGTATTATCCCGGTTCAGTGTTTTGAAATCCTTTGATCAGGAGAATTACTTTAGTCATCCTCCATTATCTGTGCACAAAACATGACTGTAGATTACAGTTGAAAAGTAATTCAAATGGACCAGAGAGATTGTGTTTCATGCTATGTTATTGGGGCCCAGTGATGCAGTGTATTTTGGTTGGAAAGCCCATTGCAGAAGTGTACTTTGGAATATCAGTTGGTGATTGGAGGGATACATTTCTGCTGAACCTCACATTTACATTCACACACAGACATAGCTGTTCAGGAAAGACATGCAAGGGAAAAATAAAGGGAATGATGACCTACTTCCATAAAGTCACATGAACAGTTTGCTGAGATAGACTGCATTATTAAACAGTGCAGGTCACCATAATAATGTCATGTTGATACTTGTGAGATATTTTTTCTAAGTTCATTTATGTTAATGTGGCATGAGGCAGTGTCAGGCATGCTTCCATGTCATGATGTTACATGTGCTTGAATTGCATATAGTTGCCATGCTTCATGCTGGCCAGTATTCAAATGTTCAGGTGATATCCTTATTTCCAGTGGTAAGCTGTGGTATGAATTTCATTGCATGACCTTGTTTATACTCCTCATGCTGGTGATGGATACATTCCTCCATACATGTCCTGTTATTGTCATGTCCATAGATATCGATAAAGTGACAAAGGGAATGGGTTATGTGCATTATGATCCATTCACTAGCAGCAATTCTGTTTATTAAAATTGTGCTACTTGTTAATATTTGCATCGTTTAACATTAAACTGTGTTTTAAATAAGAAGTCTGATGTATGCTGCTACACCTTCAGTCTGCTATTTGTATTTTTAGAAGTCACCAGTGGATGGCATGTTAACTAAGTATGTGAGATTACAGATATGCACATTAGTTTCATATTAAGGTCAGCTATGATCTTCATGGGCATGTTCTACATGATACACATTTCCTTTTCATTTCTGTTGTGTTTTGCAATTCGTCTTGACAGAGCATGGGGCCCATGGACGTTCACCTATCAGAGAATGACAAGCACATGCCAGGCCACTGCCAGAGTCCTCAGATAATGACAGTGATGATGTTGATGACAATGAAGACAATGATGAGGAAACTGGACCCACTCCTGTCTAAGTTTGCTGCACCATGATGGAGGTGATGCCAGGACCAGAACAGAGACGATTATTAGGAAGAGATCTGTGAGGTTATGATTGATATGTTACAAACACAGATGGGGAACATGAGGGGGACATTCTTCCAGGATATGGTATGGGCTATGCATGACTCATTCAGGAAATAGCCTTCAAGATCATTCATGAGGTTCATCCCCATCAGCCTGGACACTTTGGTCTGTAAGTACTGTCCGTGTGCTCCAGTTTTGTTATGCTGCCAACACGATCATTTGCCATATAATTGACTGGACTGTATATACACTATTATGCACATAACGCCAGCACTCAGGTCACTCCAAAGCAAGTACAAGTATGACTCTGTCATTGTCCATGCTGGTGTGAATGACCTGAGACATATCTCCCTGGACTACATGAAAAGAGACATAGATGAGATCTCTGACCATGTAGCCCAGGCTGGTATGTCCCTGACCTTGAGTAACATCTTGCCCTCACCAAGAAAGATGCCACAGTATAAAGACAAAATGATCACTTTCAACAATTGGCTAAAGTATTGGTGTCATTCAAAGGGGATCCAGTGTCTGTCAGCCTGGGATGACATGCTCGACAAGCCACGTTGCTTCACTAGGGACGGCTTGCACCTGTCACCCTTAGGCTTTCGTATACTGGCCAAGGCTCTTGCCACCTCCATAGTGCCTTTTTTAGGGAAGGCTCAAAGGACAAACCCACCTCCAAAGACAACCCAAAGATAAAAAAACTAAAGGTAATGCTACTCAATGCCAGAAGTCTAAACCTCAAGATGCATGCACTCGAGACTCTCCTCAGTATGGAGAAAATCGATGTCTGTGCAGTAACTGAAACCTGGTTCAAGGCTCCTGAGAACACCCCAGCATTACCAGATTATAACACATACCACACATTTCGGCCCCAAAACTCGGACCGAAGCACAAAAGGAGGGGGAGTATCTATATTCATCAAAGATACCTACACCTCCAGGTTAGTGGCACTGCACGAAGCATCAGAAACCTTCCATGTGCAACTAACAGTGGGCAAAACTGCCTTTCAGTTTGTAGCCTGCTACAGAACACCCTCCCTATTACAGGAACCCCACTTGGCATTTCTGAGAACACTGGAGAATATGAAGGTTTCTCCAAGCACTATGTTATTGGGTGACTTCAACTACCCAAACATTGACTGGGAAAACTACTCAAGCCCAAACACCCTCATCCAACGGTTGCTTGAATTTATAAACTCTAACGCAATGGAACAACTGGTCACCACTCCCACAAGAGGGAGCAACATATTGGACCTGGTCATCACCAACATGGGGACTCTATGTTCCACACCAGAGGTAAACCCCTCATTGGTAAGATCAGACCATAAACAAATTTCCCTGGACATCCATATTCCGTCCCCACCCCCAGCCAAGGAAATCACTGTAAAGAATTTCTCAAAAGTCAACTTTGCACTTCTCAAGACTGAGGTGGAATCCTTCAAAGCCCCTGGGCCAGAGGATAATACAGCCCAATCCGCTGAATCCTTTACAAATGCATTCTATGAGCACCTGCAGGAATGCATGGATCGTACTATCCCAAATTAAACCAAGACTCACTCCTGCAGAAACAGGAGACTGGTCTGGTGGCCATAAATATGCTATACAACAGAAGGAGGAAGCTACTACATGACAGAGCAAAATCCCAAAAAGGGAAGGCATCTCTGATCAGTATTAGCAAGAAACTTCGATCCCTCATAAAATCATCAAAGGCCAGTTTTGAAAGAAAAATTGCCCTAGACACTAATGATAATCACAAGGCCTTCTATAGTTATGTCAGAAACATTAGCGGAAACTCCCAGATATGCTCTGAATTGTTGCATAATGGTACAAATTATACCGAACCTACAGACATAGCCAACATCCTGGCAGACAGATTCAGCGCAAACCCCCCTCCTCCCCCCCAAAGGAGAAAACGCCTATCCCAACTGAATGTAACCTCCCTGACATCACAGATGCACAGGTGAAAGCTGCCCTCTCCAAAGCAAAAAACACAGCATCTATGGGACCGGACGGTGTCCCAGGCTGTGTCTTACATGAGCTCCAAGAAGAACTGAACCCTCACATTAAGTCACTGTTCAAACTTAGCCTTACTACAGGATATGTACCCAAAGAATGGTGTACAGCTACAGTGGTCCCACTCCAATAAGGTGGTGCCACAATGGACCCCGGAAACTATCGCCCCATAAGCCTTACTAGTCTGGTCTGTAAAGCTATGGAGCGTATTATCATGGAACTCATAAACAAACACATTGGGAGCATCCAGACACTGGACCCTACCCAATCCGGCTTTGTTAAGGGCAGATCTTGCCTCTTAAACCTAGTTGATTTCTTTGAAACAGTTACCAAAGCCAAAGATGAGGGCAAGGTAGTCCACACAGCCTACCTGGACCTCGCAAAAGCCTTTGACACAATACCCCACTTGGGCATCATAAATAAGCTTACCTGCTTAAATATCAACCCCTATATCACAAGATGGGTTGCAAACTGGCTCAGAGATAGAACCCACATGGTCAGAATCGTAGGTGTCATGTCTGAATCCAAACCAGTTACAAGTGGCATCCCACAGGGCTCAGTTCTGGGACCTCTCTTGTTCGGTATATACTTCTCTGAGGTTCAGGCTAACATGGGGGGATTATGGCTGACAAAGTTCACAGATGACTGCAAACTGGGGGTCATAATCGAATCTCCAGCTGACACAAGCATCCTCCAAAAGGGTCTCACAGAGACGGATGCTTGGAGCCAGAGCCACAGCCTCAAGCTAAATGCTAAAAAGTGCATAGTCATCCCCTTTGGGAAAAACAAGGTGCCCACAAATTACCACATAGGTGGTAATCCATTAAGTACGGAAGAAGTAATTAGAGATTTGGGGACCAACGTAGATAGTAATCTCTCCTTTGATAATCATGTTGCCAAAGTGGTTAGAAAGACCTTCTATATAGCCCTCCTTATCACGAAAGGGTTCGCATCTAGATCAAGAAAGGTCATTGTGCCCCTCTACTAGTCACTCATCAGGCCCATAATTGAATACAATGCCCCTTTTGGGATGTACCTTACCCGACACCTGCAGCAACTGGAGAGACCCCAAAAGTACCTCACCAAGAGGATCATGGGCTACAAACCGATGTCCTATGCAGCTCGACTAAAGAAGCTCCAGCTCTACTCAGTTGCTTACCACCTACTCAGAGGCGATCTATGCATGACGTACAAAGCCATGTCAAACCTAGAATTAATGGACATGCTCCACCTCAAAAAATCCAAGTCCCTTAGAGCTACATGCTCCACGGACCTAAACCTCAGCACAAAAATAAATAGGATATGCTGGAGGGACAGACTCATTTCCCAGAGGCTCCCCTCACTCTGGAATAGAATCTCAATTCATGTTAGACATAGCCCCTCACTGACCCTCTTCAAATTTGGAGGCATGGATGGGAAATCGCAAATTCACCCCTGGGATCTCTCCTGTGTCCCTGCTAGACAGAGGCACAGTAAACTAATCTTAAAAGGGTACCTTCTGTGACCTACTTTACAGAGGCACAGTAGGCTAATCTAATAGGGAGGCGGAAGCCAAATACACTCTGGCTAGGCTTATAAATGCCCTAGGGCAGATAGCCTAGTATCTGCCTATGAACCTATGAACCTATACCATGTAGTTGTCATGCTTATGTGTTATTGTCAAGTGACATTTAATTATGTTTCAATGTGTGCATGACACACATTCACACATTACACTTTCTGTACACATTCAGCTGTCCATGCAATATGGCAGTTAACCTGCAGGTAGTGCAGCAAAAATTAGCCTGTAAACATCTGTTTTACTTAGGGAAAATAACAGACAACAGATGTTGTCCATAGTTCAGCCCTAACACTGTGGTATGATTTGGAATTGCATATTGCCATATCACATATGCGCAACAGAAGGACATGCCATTCCCCATTTATGTTTTGGAAGACAGCTGTCATGCTATCCCACTGGCATGGTGGTGTGTGCCATTTATTGGCAATGCTGATGCCCTGTAGGGTCATAAACATGCAAGTAACAGCTATGGGCAGTCCTACTTTTTTGATTGTATGAAACACAAATGTAGCATTAATATATACATACTGTTACAGATGATTTATTTTGTAGCAATACGTTAGGCTATGTTGCTGTATCTTAGATTTCCACATCCATTACCAATTAACAAATGTTTGCCTTCTGCAAATACTTGTCCACATTGATTGTACATGTCTGTGCACAAAGTCTGATCCATAGTGACACATAATTGTACCTTTGACAGGTGAACATTCACTGAATTGCTGCTTATGTGCTGTAATGATGCTCACAGGATTGTCCTTTGCTCAGTAATGAGCAGGGTGTATGACATACACCTGTGGTTGTTTATTCAACATTTACTTGGCAGTATATGTGTATGTGTTGGAAATTCTTGGCTTGCTTACCTATGCACATTGATGTTACATGATTGCACATTAGTGTATATGTATGATTTATACGTGGTCTTTTATGTGGTCATCAGAATTTTTTGTAAATATTCTTACATGTCATTGGTATGTATTGACCTTGCTTTCATGCACGTTCCATTTAAGCCACTGACGTTCATACATACATGCCTAAATCTGTGTGTTGTCTTTGACATGGCATATGTGTGTGACATATATGTATTAGGTTGTATATACCTACTAGTGTATTTTGCAGCCATTTTATTGCATTTTATGCAGTAATCCAGTTTGGCACTGTGCTTGGTTGTTTGCTTTTCACATGAATGGTTTAGTTTCAGTTTTTTCCTCTGTTGGATTTATTTAGCACTGTTAGACCTGCATTTGCTCATCTGTGCTGTTGCTTGGCTTACACTTGCACTGTTGACAGACCACTTGGAAATGTGTTTATTTATCCAATTTGTATTATGATCCTTATTTGTTGCCCTCCAACATGCATTTACCATTGGGCATACATATCCAGTTATGACTGTCACACAGTTTTCAAAATGTTGTAACATGATAGTGCATAGGTAGATATGTTTTTCAGAATTTCACCATGGCTGGTATGCATCACCTACCATAGTGTGGTGTCTGTGTAACTTACCTGCTCTTACTGTGTTTTCCAACCTTTGCAGTCACATGTTGTCATATTTGTTCTATGGGTAAAAGTGCTGTAATATCCTTCTTCCCTCTTTCCATATGTTTATCTTTCCTTGTATTCTATGGGGCCTCTTCCCCACCAAAAAAATGCCCATGCCCCTCTGACTTTTTCTAAGATTTTCCTATCCAAACATCCCTATTGTGTGACCCTCTTCTTCACCCATACTCCACATTTTCTTTTCTATTTCCCACATTCCTTGGTTGAGTGTGTTACTTGTATTTCCCACACAAGTCCTGAAACAATGGTTAGCTAATGTTAGCTGTCATGATGTGGCCATGATTGCTTTTTGTCTGTATTAATTGTTTTATTAGAAATTTTGTGGATTCCATTCGAATCCGTAAGTTCAAGTGGGCATAGTTTTATTAGTACATGACTTAAGGAGATATCCATAGTTGTATCTGAGCTTACTGCACAAATTACTAAATATATGCATTATAAAGGAAATGGAACTTTAAAGGAAGTACAATTTGTTAGTAAATGAATTACAGAAATATCCATAGCTCTATATAACATTTCTCAGCAGATTTCTTAAAATATGTATTACAAATGCCATGCAGTTTACACTGGGATAGTTAGCATTTTTGTTCTCTTTTTTTATAATAACAGAGCCAATTATATTCCATGGTTGTCCTAATCCTAACTGGACACATTCTGTTATAGATGTGTATGTAAGACTAACAGCATGCTTGAACTGTGATAATCTTTCAGTAACTTTGTTAATGTACAATGCACTTTGACAATGATTTTTCATTAATTATGGAGCACTTGCGGATTTGTTTAGTGCACAGCTGCTACTACAATACTCAATTGTGTGCCGAGGTATTCTGAGGATGTTGTGGTACATTTACATATTATACCATTGTCCACAAGTTTAGCACTGATATCTGCATAATGTGCTGAAATTTGTGAAGTTCACAGAATCCGGCACATACTCCCTACATCTGGAGCATAGCACAGGTAAACAAGTTTAACTAGCCATATGTACCAAACATTAAGAGGCACCAGTCTGCTTTACAGTGCACTATTTTCCCATATAGGTTCATTGGTTCATAGGTGTTTACTAGGCTAATAACCACAAGGGTCTTTTTAAGCCTAGCCATGTATCCTAAATCTCTGACAAGTTCTGATGCCCCTGATAAGTGTAAGCATGGACCTGGGAGATGAACCATTTACAGGTTGCCTGTGTCCATTAGAGACATAGGTGCCAAACCAGGGATGAATTTCCATTTCCCCATCCAATTGTCCAAGTTGCACTAGAATTGGGTTAGGGAGGAACTCTGCTTCACATGGATGGGGAGCCTGTTCCATTGATGGGGTAGTCCCTGGGATACATACCTGTCTGTCCAGCAGGTCCTGTTTATATCACAGGCAAGGTTTAAGTCTTTAAAATGGGTAAATCTGGTGATGTTTGTTTTGTGAATATGCAGGAGGTCCATCAGAGTGGGGTCCGACAATGCCCTGTATGCCAGGCATAGATCTACCCTCAAAAGCCTTTAAGAGACAGAATACAGGGATAAGGCCTTGAGGCGGTATGCATAAGACATTTTACTTATGCCCTGTATTATTTTAGTGAGGAACCTCTGTGGACATTCCGATTGTTGGATATGCCTGGTTAGATACATACCAAAGGGGGAATTGCACTCAATGATAGGTCTGATAAATGCCAAATACAGTGGAACAATTACTTCCTTGGATTTAGATGCCATACCTTTGTTTATAAGTTATGCAAAATATCATGATTTCCTCATTACTGTAGACACATGATGGTCAAAGGCTAGATTACTGGCTATGTGTGTCCCTAAGTCCCTGACTATTGGGTCAACTCTAAGGGGTGTGTTGTCAATATGATAGTTACCTGGGATGGATGACTTCCCAAAGGATAGCATTATGCATTTCTTGGGATTTAATTTTAGTCCATGGCTCTGACACCAGTTGTTTGTCTGTGTCAAACCTTCATGAAGAACATTTGTGTCAGTGTGGGATTCAATGACATCTCCTAATTTTCAGTCATTTGCAAATGTAGTCAGCCAGAGACAATTAACATTGACCTTGACCTCTAAGATGTAAATGCCAAAAAGGAGCGGCCCATGAACTAATCCCTGAGGGACTCCACTTGTGAATGGCCTCTTTGTAGAGGTAGACTCCCCAATTCTAACTTTCTGGCTCCTGTCTCTGAGACAGTTGGCTATCCATCGGGTGACATACAAGTTTGTACCTAACCTCTTGAGTTTATATGTGTATGGGTCTACTTCAAAGGATCAAAATTTAAGAACACTGAAGTTCTGATCACTGAAGACCAGAGGATCAAAGTTTTGAAATATCGAACTTACAAAAAAGAAAATTAAAATGTGAAAACTTCTTATTTCACATTTTTGCAACTTAAATATACCAACTCTGAGATTGCACTACTGTGAAGAGAATGGTAAAGCTCCCTTTCTGCACTGTACAGTGATCTATATATACACACATATCTAGATCTATATATACACACACACACACACACACACACACACACACACACACACACACACACACACACATAGATATCTGTATAAAATATATATAAACAAATGTAAAATAAAATAAAAAAATAAATAAATATATGGGTCAACCTGACTTTGTCAAAATCCCATTTATCAAATTTTAGTTTGTCGATGCTCAAAATATCAAACTCCCACTTCATCAAAGCTCGGAGCAACGAAGATCTTACCAGGGTAAGTAACCTGTTGTGTGAGACGGTGAACTTTGCCCTTTTCTCAACTATAGTGCAATCTCTGAGCTGGTATATTTAGTTGGGGGGGGGTGAGGGGCATAGCCCCTCACCTGGGTGGGTTAGGGATCATGTGGTTTGGGTTTTGTTTCTTTTTGGGTAAGTCATGTGTTTTCAAACTTTATTATTTGCACTTTTACTTTATGCTTTGTGTTGTGCACTTTGCATTGTCATATATTGAGACTTCATATTGCAACAACCTATATTCCTTTGTTATAAGTTGTACATTAACATCATCATATAACACTGGCTTGCTGCTGTATAGTTATGACTGTTGATGGTGAAGTGAACAATGAAAGCATACGTATTCCTCTTGGTATATACATGCATATATATATATATATATATATATATATATATATATATATATATATATGGGAACACTTCACATAATCGAATTATTAAAATCTCGATTTGCATATGGTCGAGACCATATGATCGAGATTTTAATAAATCGAATGTGTGTAGTGTTCCGAAATAACACTTTACTTACCTGAATACATTACGTGCACACAGAGGCAAGTATTGTTGCATGCCTTGTGTGTACGTAATGTATTTTTTGTTTCGTGGTGTTGGCAGGAAGTAAAGAAATCTCCGTTTTGCTTCATACAGCGCAAGACGGGAGATTTCCCATCTCCCCACTGTAGCGCGATCTTGGAGTTGGTATATTTAAGTAGGGGGTGTGTGGGGGGCGAAGCCCCCCTGCAAAAGCGAAGCTTGTGTTTTATTTTTGTTTTAATGGTTTCCCTTCAGAAGTTCGAGTTTCCGAAACTCGAGCTTTTGGTTTCGGTTATTTGTAGTTCGAGATTTCGGAAATTCGATCTTCTGAAGTGAATCCATATATATATATATATATATATATAAAAGTTACTCTTTGACTGTGTACATTGTTTACAATTTTGGGGTTAGTTGTCTTGTCCTTGCATGACATCAGTCCTTCTTACCTGATGGAGCTGATTGTCCCCTATTGCCTTTCTAAGACATTGAGTACTTCTATAATGGGGCATTTATTTATGTCCATAAAGTGGAGTAAGACCTATGATGACAGGTAATTTGCTTAGAAGTAGTTCATAGGTAGCTACAAGACATGTGATCCTGTCAGGTAGACTAAGGAGTCTAATCAAAATTTCCAATTACCCAAGAAGGCTGTCTGGTTAAGTGACTTGCTAAGAATTGCACAGTAGGCAAATGGGGGCTGACAGAATCAAACTCTGGACTACAAGAAGCTGCTCATTAGCAGTTTTTCTTCTTTCTTGAGATTATTATCATAGTAGCTTAGACAGCGTTTCGCACTGACCTACATTAAGAGCTCCTTAATACCACCTTTCTGACCTAGCTTTCCGTGACAATTGTGACTGACAATGTCTATTACTTCTATAGATTTAACAGTTGCGTGCAATTTATTATTATAAATTGCTCTTTGGGGTTTTGTTTTGATATGTATGTAATTTGTGTGTAATTAGCTTTAAGTTCTTTAATAATAATAGTTTTTCACAAACATTTTTTGTGAAGGCAAAGAATATTTTCTCACACCTTTTTAAAATGACAGAAAATAAAGAAACAGACTATGTTGCAATCCTGATTAGAAAAAAAAAAGCTAACAATTTAAGACTGACATGGTGTAACTACCTTAAATTTACAACATTATTATGGCTTTTAAGCCCCACTTTATTATATATTCTATCATAGTTAAACAGCAACCCAGGAGAATACATGGCATTCAAGTAAATGTATAATTCATGTTTTTAGATAAAATCATAAGACACATTTTACTAGGTTTATTATTTTTTTTTACTTGAAAAGAATTTTGGCTGAACCACTTTAAGAAAGGAATCATCTTCCTCCCAGGTTTGCATGCAGTTTTTTTTACTGCTCATATTTGTTTCATGCCTTTGCCCTCAGTCCTTTCCTACAGTTTTGTGTCTGTAAATATTTGACATCTATCTAGTCTGCAGCTGAAAAAAAAACAGCCCCTCAAGACCAAGTTAGATAAAAAATACAATAAAAGCAATTAATGAATGTAACCTCTCAATTGAACTCAAACCAGAATTCGAGTCTTGCTAATCGAGCTGATGACACACATGCATTTACCTTGAGCTTCTCACAGTTCATTTGTTTTAATTACTTCAAATGACACAGATATGAAAAATTCATATAACATTTTGAAAATAATTCTGTATTAATAGACTGCAAATTAAATGGTGTGTGAAATGAGCAGACTGCAGTGCAGTAGTATAACTTAGTGTTCTAAATAAATACACTGCTAACAGGTTTTACATTTATATATATATATATATATATATATATATATATACGTGTGTGTGTGTGTGTGTGTGTGTGTGTGTGTGTGTGTGTGTGTGTGTGTACAGTAAAAATGTATGAGCAAACAGGTAGTCTGCTCTACAGAAATGAACAACGTCACTAAGTAAACAATATATTCTGTTTTATACATTAGCTGGAACCTACCTTTTACTAATGCTAACAGAAGCAAAATGTTGTCCCTCAAGAAAATACTGGCATTTAGTGCAAGAACTACACCTACATCATCCAGCCCTTCCCAAAGACATGACAAAAGAACTTGAAGCCAAATCAACATTCCATTTATACCTAGAAAACATATCCCCAGATTACAGTTTTCATGGGCATCAGTTTGATTTTCACACAAACCATAATTTGAAAACATTTTGTGAGGCACAGCATTTTACTTGTTAATGTTAATAAAAGTTATCACATTAGGTTTCACTTAACATGTAAAATAGAATATGCAACATTTTTACCAGGTAGTGCACTATCCTATAGTACTGGGTGCCATAGATTACACTAATGTACACATCAAGTCACCACCTTCTCTCCCCAACTCAAGAACAAGTCAAACCAAACAAGTAGTATAAGGTACAGTATTTGCCAGCCCTATTTTTAATAGCAACTCTCAAGCAACCAGAAACTACAGTTATCCAGCATCTACCAATCACCGTGGATGCTGGTTAGCTGAGAGTTTACTGTACATGTGTGTTTATGCCACAGTTAATATCCTCTCATATTTTAAGGGCAGTTATATAGAACTACTTACACATTGCATGTGTTAGGTAACTAATGAATTACCAACAAGCATAAGCATGTAAGACAGAGAGATGTATATTTGTAACCAATTATAATGGTATGTGACTACTAACTGCAATATATCCGAATATAATGCAGAGAATGACTTGTACACAGTGCAGTCCATGGTTTGATAGCAGTGTGCACTCTTATGTAGTTGGTTGTGTGATGAATGACTCCAATTCTGTGCTGGCAAGCTTCTTCTGTGGCAAAAAGGACTAAGGCAGCCATCCTGTTTACTGAAGCTGTATTGGTGTGTGTGTGGGGGGTTCTAGTCCTGACATAAGTAAAAATTTTTAATGTGTACTATCAGTTGGTAGTGTGCTTTTACAGACTTTGCTTATATGTCCCATACTTTAATATCTTTCCTCTTTGTCTTATTTTAATTCCACATTTGCGATATGTGCCATGCCTAGAAAACATTTTTGAGAAGGCTTATCTAGTTTGCGAGAAGTGCAGCATTGCAGAAACAGAGAAAAAACAGATAGGATTTATATCAGACTGCCAACAACAGAAAGCAGATGCATTCAATTATTGCTCTTAGTCATTGAGAAATCCCAGCCTAGAGTACAGATAGGAGTGCGCTATAGTAGCAGGTATATATTACATAATAGTAAGTCTCAGATGTTAGCAATGTGGCTCACGTTTGAGCACTGCTTACTTATGAGCAAACCAGTAAAGAGGCAAATCCGCATGTGTGTGGACATAGTCAACCATAGCACAAATGCAATGCTTCTTGTGCCATTACTATATATCTATAGCTATGTATATATATATATATATATATATATATATATATATATATATAAACTATATATATATATATATATATATATATATATATATATATATATATATATGTACATAGATATGATATGTTCTTATTGCTCTACATTTTTCAGTCCCTTTGTCTGACCTAAAACTACATGTGGAAACATTGCTGATGGTACAATATGACTATATGTACATATATTTACAATCCATCCATTTTTCCCCACCACCAACCACATCAACAATCAGTACAATCCTGTGATCTCCTTAATTTTTCAACACATATATGAACCACAATACAAGATGTAATATGTACTGTTGTGTGCTCCCTCATGGACACCACTATTTGGTGGTACTTACAGGGCTTGCTCTGCCAGACTCAAACAGCCAAATATGCTCAATAAGGGTACTTGTGTTGTTACACAAGCGTCTAAACAGTATACTTCTGTTAGGCAAATAGCCTCAGATGACACTAAGAAGCGATGTGCCTATGCAGGCCTCCCAGTGTTGCTCTCCAGATGGCTTGC
The DNA here is from genome assembly GCF_019279795.1 of Protopterus annectens. Classification (NCBI taxonomy): domain Eukaryota; kingdom Metazoa; phylum Chordata; order Ceratodontiformes; family Protopteridae; genus Protopterus; species Protopterus annectens. The sequence continues at coordinate 894,739,787 of NC_056726.1, read as the reverse complement.
TGATGTCATCTACTATAATTCACCTGAATCTTATATAAATCAGACTTGTGATATGGTGCTTGTATTCTCTATTCTGCACACATAGGTTGGTAGGGGTTTGTTTCTCACTGCAATAGACTGTATGTGTGTGTGTGTGTGTGTGTGTGTGTGTGTGTGTGTGTGTGTCTCCATAAAAAAAGAGTGAAATTATGTATCACAAACGGACTTCTAGAATGGTGTGGCATGCTATTGCAGTGTTTTGGTGCTTGCACAGACATCCATTTCAAGCAAGCCTCCAACATCTTGTCCCCCACATAGACTGCTGATGTCATCTACTATAAGATCATCTGCAGTCCTCTTAAAATCAGACATGTGCTGTGGAGTGTGCATTAAGGACTCTGTTCTGTAGTCTGTGTACTTAAAAAGGTAATGGTTCTATTATCAATGTAGTCAGCTGGAGGGGGTGGTGTGTGTCTGAACTGTTACTGGACATTACACAAAGAGTGTTTTACAGCAGCCTATGGAACACTGCTCTATGCACATTCATCATCATGTCATTGTTTTTAGCCACTGTTAGGAAGTGAAAGCCCTGCAGTATGCCCAGCTGATGCTTTATTTATGTAATAAAAGTATAGTTCAGTTTTTTGTGTTGCTATGATTAATTTTGGAAAATATTGAGCTGCTTTTGACTCTGTTGCCTATGTAATGTTATGAACAAACAAATTGTCAAGTACTGCTTTTATTCTAGTAAACAAAAAGGCACTAAGGTAACATAACAGGTAAACCTCACAAAACCTTTATTAATCCACAATTTGATGAATGAAGAAATAAAAAAACAAAAACTTGAACTGACTAAGCGCTTTCACCCTCATGGGCATCTTCAAAGTCAGTTAACTTCAGTAAAAACAACCTTTAAATACAGCTATTAATTAGTGCTTGATTAATCAATGATGAAAAAGCAGGAGGGTAGTTAAATTAAACAATTATCCCCTAAAGTTCCTGTTCACCAAATCTTAAAGTCCTGCTCAACAATACCTTGTTTGCTAGAATCTCAAGTAATCAATAGCTACCCAGAATAAATAAATAAACCAAAATAAAACATCATAAAAAGCAGTGTGTGCAGTAATAAACATTCCATATAAAACAAAAAACATATCTGTTAAAATATTTAAATTTACATAGTTTTATATTATATACAAGCTGTCTTGTATCTTAAAATACATGCTAGGGATAGTGCATCAATGATACCATGAGCATTGCTGGCATCAAGTCTCAGTTGCCAAAGATATTCCCTTATTTCCAACATGGTTTTAAAGTCCCCCCTAAATCCTTTGTATATAGCCTGTCAATAACCAAAAAAAAATAAACTTTTTAAAGTTTGAACAATGATTCGTGTGTACATACAATGAATTAGTGGTTTTCTTGTTTTTTATGTCCCTGTAATGTTTTAATATTCTTTGTCTCAACTTCCTGGTAGTCATACCTATATAGAACGCTGGGCAAGATAAACAAGGTTCAATGAGGTTCAAATTTAAAAGACCTACTAGAGAAGACCCCTAGATCCTTTGGACAAAGACCAGCTATTATGGCCAAATGTGGCAATTGCAAGGCCTGTAAATTTATTAATGACGGTCCCTATGTTTGTCTAGGTAATTTTAAGAGAATTTTGAAGAGCCCTGGTTACTGCAACTGTAACACAAGTATGGTAATTTATGCTGCCACTTGTTTATCTTGCCCAGCGTTCTATATAGGTATGACTACCAGGAAGTTGAGACAAAGAATATTAGAACATTACAGGGACATAAAAAACAAGAAAGCCACTAATTCATTGTATGTACACACAAATCATTGTTCAAACTTTAAAAAGTTTATTTTTTTTTGTTATTGACAGGCTATATACAAAGATTTTTGGGGGCTTTAAAACCATGTTGGAAATAAGGGAATGTCTTTGGCAACTGAGACTTGATGCCAGCAATGCTCCTGGTATCAATGATGCACTATCCCTAGCATGTAGTCAGTTCAAGTTGCTGTTTTTTTTATTTCTTCATTCATCAAATTGTGGATTAATAAAGATTTTGTGAGGTTACCTGTTATGTTACCTTAGTGCCTTTTTGTTTACTAGTTGTTTTACACTGCTTTTATTCTGTTGCAGTTGTGTTCCCCACACTATACATTGGATTCACACTGGATGAATCCAGTTCAGTTCAACTATTGATAAGTAAACATCATGACACATGATTTGTGAGAAAACTCCCCTGTAAACTTGTTGCCTGGAGTGTACACTAGGACTATATATTTGAAGGTAACCCTGGTCTCATTTTGAGCTTTAACAGTGTTTTGTTCCTTAGCTGCTCTGCTGTTGTTTGTGTGCAGAGAGCCTAACTCTTTGTGGTTGTAGATGAAGAAAAAAACAATACAATTATTCTACATTACTATTGGCCAATGCTATCTAACAGAGCAGATCTTCAACAGCTTAATATAGCTGGGCAAATTTCAGTTAAACAAGCAGTAATGTCACATCTTATTTCTCCACAACAGAACTATGGATCACACTTTGGCTAGACCTCCTACTGTACACCCCATATGTTAGCCCCCCTAAAATAGCAACATATCACATACCCCCATCCTTTTCTCATTCTCGATACCAGGATCACACCTCACATTACGAGCTGTCAGTTCTCCTCTTTTTCTTTTGGTAGCCCAGATGACATGTTTTTAGTGACTCAGTGCAGAAAATGCCTCAGGCCTGTACTATGACATCAATGAAGTTCCATCATGGGTGGAGAAACTCTCCAGCAACCTACATAAAAAGCAGAGACATCCAAAACACAAACATGGTACACCAAACACTAAACCCAAAGCACACAGTGCACATAAAAAGGATTACCAGGATTACCAGTGTCTCACTCAGGAAGTACTTAAGACAATAGTTTTCTATTGCAAAGGTTGTCCTTATAGTTGATTGTACAGTGAGCCATACACCCACCCCACTCTCCAGCATAAACAGGGAGAGATTTAGGGTCAACTGTGTGACCAAGTAGTTGCCACATCACACATGAAATCCAGTCTCTTCACAACAAATCCAACTATTAATCCATCATAGTTGGTGTTGGTATGTACAATTTGAGATGTATTTCCTGGGGAATATATGGAGACAGACATGACTGAGGTCTCCAGATATGTGTCCCAGGCATGTATGTCTCTATGTTTGACCAACATTATAAGCTCACTGAGGATGATACAATATAAAGAACAAATGATCTTCTGAAATTGGTTATGTGTTTGGTGTCATTCTAAGGCTTCAGTTCCTGTTAGTGTGAGATGACATTTTGGATAGACCACGCTACTTAGCAAGATGTGGACTTCACATGGCACCTCCAGGCTTTTGTTTGGTGGCTAAGGCATGTGTCTCATCCATAATGCCTTCATTAGGCAAGGTCATAAAAACAGAAGTTACTATATGAAAATATATAACCTCCAACAAAGTAAGAGTCATGCGTAACAGTCATGCTGCTAAACTGTAGGATTTAACATAAGAAACTGCACTCTCTGTCAGCATTTGTCCCATTGGAAGTGGTGGATGTCTGCACAGTCACAGAAACCTGAGTCAAGGCCATAGGAATTAAGTGGCCTTGCAAGGCTATAAGCCTTTGTCACATTCAGACTGCAATCTGAAGTTGTGAGAACCACAAGAGGTGGATTATCTCTCTTCATTAAAGATAATTCCTCCAGGGGTCAGAAAACGTAAGTCTATGGAATTAATGTAACTCCAGTTTACTATGGCTAAGAAACCCCTTAATGTTATTGCCAGTTATATGTCCCCTTCCATGAACAAGAAAGGGCACACAGCATATTTATAAGTACTTGTAACAATTAAAGTTGAACAAAACAACTTACCCAGGGATGATTTCAACTATAAATACATTGATTGTGAGACTTATGAGGCCAAACTCACTAGAACAATAATTCATGTACTTTGTTAACTCATATGGCATGGAACTAAGACTGCACCACCCCACAAGTGTCTGTAATATTCTAAATCTAGTTGTCACAAATAACATTAACCGATGCAACCCTACACATGTAGGGCATGCACACTTTTAATCCAACCATAAGGTATTTTTTTTAGAATTTGCAATAGGTACAGAATTAAAAAATAAGAGGTCAGCTGAAAATACATCTTCCAAGTTAACTACACCATTCTAAGGGATGATATAAACTTCTTCCAAACTACAGTTTCCACAGAGGACATTGACAACTATAGTAAAGTATACCCTGATGCCCTGTATAAAAATCTACACAAATGTATAGACACAAAGGTACCTGATAGTATCAAAGAACGATTCACAGAAAAATAATAATCATGCTGATGGAAGTCTGACATTACTTGAATATACAGTATGCAAACAAAGCTGATGTCTACAAATACAAAGTTGTAAATCCCAAATTGGAAGATGAACATCCCAAGCCTAAAACAATAAGATACCTTGTAAAATCCTCACAGAACAGCTATGGGAAATATGTTGAAACCATAGCCAAGGATAACAATAAGGCTTTTCTGTGCTACATCCGCATTTATAACTCAGATGTGTGCTTAATTAATTGTGGAGGGTGTTGCACACACTGACCCAGTGTAAATTAAAAACCTGCTATCAGACATGCTTGGATAAAAATGATCCTTCCACCCAACCCCAAGCTTACCATATCATGTGTCTTCAACATCACTTCCAACCTTCATCTACAAGGAGCAAGTAATCACTGCTCTCTCCAAGACTAGGAGGACACAGCCTCCATGAGACCAGATAACATTCCAACATGCATTCATAATGTTTTTAACCAGTGAACTACTGTACTAGGCATCCTATTTAATCATGGTCTGAGTACTCCCTTTATCAACATAGATTTGAAAGCAGCAACCTATTTCTCCCTACACAAGGATGGATTAGCAACTTACATTACACATGTACTTATAACCCCATAAGTTTCACAACACTCAACTGTAAGACAATGGAATGGATGGTCATGGATGTCAGATACAAGGACAGAAATGACATCCAAACACTACAGCTGTTCCAACATAGTTTTCTCAAGGGAAGGTTGTGCATGCTAAAACTGCTGGTATTCAGTAATGTGACCAGAGACATAGTATGTGTGCACGACATTGACCTTGTCTTTCTTGACTTGGCCAAGGCCTTCCACACAATCCCACATTCATGCATTAGTGAGAAGTGAAGGCAGGTGAATATCAACTGCTATATTGTCTGGAGGGTTTGCAAACTGGCTCGGAGACAAACAACACTCATTCAAAGTAGGAGAGTTTACCTCTATCAGCAGAACTGTCCCCCATGGGTTTCCACAAGTGTCACTTCTGTGTTCATTCATGTTCACTTCTCAGAAGTCCATACCAAAGCCATGTGTCTGTGGCTATCCATGTTTGTGGTTGAAGGACACATGGGTGCTATCATTATATCCCCTAACAATGTGAGTGCTGTTCAAATGAGGCTTAAACAGACTAATGACTGATGACAACTCTGTGCTGTTAAATGATACCCTGGGGATCACATCAGTCGCCCTGCTAGACAGGGGTCCAGGGAAGTAAATATTGTGGGAAGAAATAGCCAGGGAATTGTTATGGCTAGGCTTGTATAGGCCCTAGGGCCCATAGCCTAATACCAACCTATGAACCTATATAAATGCACCAACATTTCCTTTGGTATTAACAATATTCCAGTTTATTATGATGTTAGCAGATGACATTGTGATCTGTAGTGAGAGTAGGGAACATGTGGAGAAGACCCTGGAGAGGTGGAGATATGCTCTACAGAGAAGAGGAATGAAGGTCAGCAGGACTAAGACAGAATATATGTGTGTGAATGAGAGGGAGGATAGAGGAATGGTGAGGATGCAAGGAGTAGAGGTGGCGAAGGTGGATGAGTTTAAGTACTTGGGATCAGTAGTTCAGAGTAATGGTGAGAGTGGAACAGAGGTGAAGAAGAGAGTACAGACAGGATGGAGTGGGTGGAGAAGAGTGTCAGGAGTGATTTGTGACAGACGAATACCAGTAAGAGTGAAAGGGAAGGTCTACAAGAGGGTAGTGAGACCAGCTATGTTATGTGGGTTGGAGACAGTGGCATTGACAAAAAGGTAGGAGTTAGAGCCGGATGTGGCAGAGTTAAAGATGTTAATATTTGTACTGGGTGTGACGAGGGTGGACAGGATTAGGAATAAGTATATTAGAGGGTCAGCCCAGGTTGGAAAGTTTGGAGACAATGCCAGAGAGGCAAGATTACGTTAGTTTGGACATGTGCTGAGGAAGGATGTTGAGTATATTGGGAAAAAGATGCTAAGGATGAAGCTACCAGTTAACAGGAAAAGAGGATGGCCTAAGATGAGGTTTATGGATGTGGTGAGAGAGGACATGCAGGTGGTTGGTGTGACAGAGCAAGAAGCAGAGGACAGGAAGAAATGAAAACAGATGATCCACTGTGGCGACCTCTAATAGGAACAGCCAAAAGAAGATGATGATGATTAACAATGTTTCAGTTTATTATGACATAACCCTGAATATCCTAATTACCAATTCTGTACTGCTAGACCTGGGAACACAAGTAGACTGCAACATATGTCTACTGTGGTGAGGAAGGTTTTCTACATATTGCATCAGATTAGCAAAGCCATTGCAGCAGTATCACATTCAGTTCTAAATCCCCTATAGTCATCCAGCCTCAGGTCTACTCCTCAATATAATGTGTCCCACTTTGTGAGGGACAGTCCCTCTTTGGGCAGTTGTGTCCTGACAAAAAATTGCAAAAATGGCAAATGTCCTGAGATTTTAGGACAAAATTATTTCCTATATTTTATGTAATAGTTGCATAAAACAGTTATTCTGTATCTAAAATACCTAAATGTTTTAAGAAACAGAATAAGCAACTAAAATGCTACAAGAAGAATAAGCTTTTATTTAGGCAAAGAAGTTAAGTTCTTTCCTTTGTACTGACCGTGGGTATGTGTCAATCTGTGAAATCTTATGTTTGTACCAAAAATGTCCCACTTTGGCCATTTGAAAAGGTGGCAACCCTAGTAACAGACACCTGCAGAAACTTAACAGACCTCAAAGACTGACAAGTAATATAAGTCAGGGTGTCAAACGTGTCTAATAAGGACAAACTGATGTAGCTGTCACTGTACTCAGTATGATATAGACTGCTTTGAGGTGACTTATGTAAGCCTTATAGTGCTATCTCTGACCCATTTGTGATGGAAATGCTGGCCCTACATATGTAATTTGGGAGTACATTTAGCTGTTTAAGGGCCATCAATGTAGGCTGACATATATAGGACATGCTGTAGAGACAGATACATGCTGAAGAGACAGATACATCTCCCATATGTTGCCACTCATCTGCAATAGGCTTCAAAACCATCTCAAACCAAGTACCTGCAAGACACTTGTTTCATCACAGCCTGCATGACATGATATGAAACTGTTAATCTCTGCCCTGCATTGCCCCTGCTTCTCACCCGGACATGGGTAGACCTTGCTAGACAAATCTTGCCCATATATAATATCCAACATTGAATTTTGTATTGTGATTTAATGGCTAGGCTTCTAAACACTATCAGGTCAATAGCCTAGTCACATCCTATGTACCTATGAAGCTATGGTGATGTACATGGCAGAAATACTGTTATACTGTACTACTGTTTTGATGAGAATTGACTATAGTGCATACTTAAAATCCTGATATCTGAATCTGAAGTTGTGACTTCTGATATGCACCATAACACTGTAATAAAAATAATTACAGGGAAATATTCAAATTGTATGATACAGATTTCAGTTGTTAACTTCACAGCCACTGTAAAGTAGTGAAATGATGATGGTAGTGTCTGTATAACTGTCTAAGTGCAATTTAACTGGTAGGTGCAATCATCAGTTTAACCACAGATATGCAGGTGTAATCATCATTTATGTAAATAGTCACTTTGTGCATCAGACATATAGCTTTACTATCCCTGAATCCAAAAGATAGAAAACAGGGATATGGTACAGTTATCATCACTTGCTCAGGGTGTTGTGAGGGAGTGTAGGAGGCTTAGGCTGACACAAAAGGTGTGTGATTGTGTGTGAGTAAGGAAATGAAGCAGCAAAATGGACCATGAAAATGCTGTGTGTATGTCTGCAGATGTGCTGAATGAAACATCAGTGTGTGAGTGCCTGCATGCACACAGCCAAGCTCAGTGCTAGCTCTATGTGTCTGTATGTCAAACAGATGTGAGCAGTGCATGGTAGAGCTGACAGTTCATCATTGTCATCCCTCAACCATGAGAAATGGCTCTGCCAGGAGTTGCACTGGCACCTCCATGTCCAAGGTCAGATGCAGGGCTACTACCTGCATGTTAGTAATGCCTGCTGGATGTGCTCCATTCACAGGAATGCCCAGGACCACAACCCCATAGTCTGCAATGTCTGGGTGTGTATAGAACACTCCCTGATGGAGCAGTGGAAATACTGCCACTACAGGAGTATGATTGGACATGACCACATTGGTTTACAGCAGATGTATTTGCTGACCTACTCCCAGGAGCCCAACTTTCCCCTCCCAGCAGACATTCCATCACAGACAACCTGTTTTCCATGACAAATAGTCCATGCTCCAATGTGTTATTCATCTGATCAATGGAATAAACAGCACAGTGAAGTAAGTGACAGATATCAGACTGTGGCACATCTAGAACCCTGAGAATTTCTCTGGAGTGCCTTTCTGAAAATGCCTGTGCCTCCATGATGGCCCTAAAAATATGCTGTATTACACTTGAAGAGACACCTGCACTAGGAGGAGGAGGGACAGCAGGCCTACTCTGAGCACCCCTATTGTTCCTCCTGTGTGGCACATTGCCCACTGTTTGGCTATGGCTAGAGTCAACAAGCTCTGAAGCAGTAGTGGATACACTTCCTTGGTCAATGCCCTCATCCTCCATCTGTCCAATATCTGTGTCCTCAGTGGACTGGGGATGCATAGGCATACTGACTATGTATGGGGAAAATGAGGGGGTGGTCACTGAGATTCAACCTCTGTATCAAATTCAGCCTCTGCATCCCCCAGCTGTGCCTCACTTTGCCCACCATCATCATCAGAGTCTGATGAGACACTGACATCAGATGGTGTAGGGGACTCAGAACCCCTTCCATGATCCCATGAGATAAAAGGAGGAAACACAGGAATACATTAATACCTGCACTACAATGCTGCAATATATGCAAAACAATTTACACTGCTGTCACTATTACAGATAGTCATACTGTTCAATCTCTTAGAGCAAGAAATTTGGACAAAGCCATGAATAATGGGTGGACAAAGGCCCAAGGATAGGGACAAATTTGAAATATTGCTCTTATAAACTTAGAAAGTTGATAGAATAACAGGTTTCTCTTTAGCATTACCGTTCTGAAGGGTATGAAGTCTGAAACTCAGATCTCTGTCATTAATGCATGTTTTCACTCTTTAATGACTTGTCAATAATTTGCCAGAAAATCACTATAATATGAACTACGGACCAGAAATATAGTCAAAAATCTTTACATTCAGCAAAAATCTGAACAGCTGACAGGTATGCAGACACCACTGCAATACATACAGCACTACAATACATACAGCAGACCTGAGAAGACACATTATCAGATACCTTGGAATTTATCTGCAGTACTGACATAAATGTATTATGCTTACCAACTGCAGAAGCCCTATGTCTCTGAATTCCTTATGGCCCTGAAATAAGTAAAGGAAGTCATAATGCCAACAGCATCACATTTAACAGTATAACAGGGGTAATACCTTTACTCATCTATATCTGCAGTAATTCAAATGTTAACAAGAATGTGGCTGGAAACTTCAAAATAAGCTTAAAACTGCAACTATCTTAAATTCCCCCACCCAAAAAAAAACTTGTCACATACATATAAACTACTGACAATATTCAGGATGCTACAGTATTCTAATGATGATCTAACAAAGCATATCTGGAATCTCCTCTTGAGATGCAGGAGTGGCACCCACATCCAGAATGTACTGGGTCATTGACTGCTGGGAGCTGTCCTGTGTGGCACTGTTTGCCAGAAATGTCTCTGTGGCAGTGAGAGGGGGTTCTGCAGCAGGCCCACCAATGGTGATCTTGTGATCACATGCCACTTAAGCTGAAAGCCTTCTTGCAGCTCTTATCATATCTGTGGCTCTGTGATTCACCTGCTCATAAGTGCGACTATGTTTCCCAGTATCGTTTATGTTGCAGACTAATTCATCCCACAGGGCTGTACACTGAGCCATATTGGCCTGCCTTCTGGACAGCATTACTGCATGATGTTGACATATATCTATATATATATCTATATATATCTATATATATATATATATATATATATATATATATATATATATATATATATACATACATATATATGTGTGTGTGTGTGTGTGTGTGTGTGTATGTGTGTGTGTGTGTGTGTGTGTGTGTGTGTGTGTGTGTGTGTGTATGTGTGTATATATATTTGGATCTATACTCAAATACATGGAAGATCATCAAAAATATTAAAGTAAGAGCCAACCAAAAACCATTGCTAAACAGCAAGGTGTACAATCTGCTGAGGGCAAGAAACACTATTTTCAGGACAAAGGATACAAAGGGTCTAAGTGTGGCAAGGGCTAATCTTAAAAAATGGTATCAAGGAGGCCAAGTGGCAATATGGAAAGTGCACACAAGGATGCTTTGGGGATGCAAAAGACTCACAAAGCCTGTGGCATGGTTTTCAACAGCTAACTGACTACAAGATCGAGTTAGCTCAGTGCAATGACAGCACTGAATGTCTGGACTGTCTAAGGACGTTTTATGGCATTTTTGAAGAGAAAAATAACCTGGAGGCTGTAAAGCTTCTCATGACCTAAAGGAGGCAGTACTCAACTTCAATGCTGTGGATGTAAGGTATCAACTGAGAAAAGTGAACCCCAGGAAAGCTGCTGGCCCTGATAACATTCTGGGAAAGTATTGAAAGGTTGTGCAGACCAACTCAGCATAGTCCTGGTGGACATCTTCAATACCTCACTTGTCCAGAAAAAAGTACCAGCATGCTTCAAAGTTACCAGCATAATACCTCTGCCCAAAAAGGCCAACCCCACCTGCCTAAATGATTACATGTCTGTGGGCCTTACATTAAATGTAATGAAATGCTTTGAAAAACTGGTTTAAAGACATTTGGCTACAGTACTAGCCCAATCCTTTGACCTGCTGTAGTTTGTCTACTGGGCAAACAGATCAACAGCTGATGCCATTTTGGTGACACTTCACCTCACATTGGAGCATCTTGAAGAGAAGAACAAATATGCTAGGCTGTTGTTCATAGATTTCAGTTCAGCATTCAATATGGTGATTTGATTGCAACTTATAGAAAAGCTAATCAAGCTTAGCATAAATAAACGGCTATGCAACTGGATCCTTGATTTCCTGACTGGAAGACCACAAAAGACCTGTGCTGGTAACAACAATTTAGGGAGTATGGCATTCAACACCAGAGTACCCAAGGGTTGTGTGCTGAGTCCTCTACTGTTCACAATCCTTACCCATGACTGCTCTGCAAAAGCTAGCAGCAACCACATTATCAAATTTGCAGATGGCACCACAATGGTGGGACTCAAAAGTGGTGATGATGAGAGTGGGTATAGGAATGAAGTCAACTCCCTAACTGAATGGTGTAGTAACAACAGTTTGGACCTGTATGTCCGTAAAACAAAAGAAATCATTATTGACTTCAGGAAAACGCTCTGCTATGCACCTGCCCTTCAAGATCAACAGTAAAGAAGTGGAGAGAGTCCTCTAAATACCTTCCACAATGGAGCCATTGAGAGCATTATCACCAGCAACTGCACTCTGTGGTTCAGTAACAGTACAATGGCCAAAAGGAAGAAGCTGCAAAGAATAATAAGAACAGCAGAAAAGATTGTGTGCACTAGTCTTCCTACCTTACAGAAGCTCTTTGAAATGAGAAGTAAAAAGAGGTCCCGCAAAATACACCTCTCATCCAGCATATGGCTGGTTCATTAAACTTGCATCTGGTAGAAGGTTATGGAGTATCCACTGCAGGACCTCTATATTCATGAACAGCTTTTAACTAACAGCAATAAGACTCATTAATAGAGACGTAAATTTGGATATGTCAAAAGTGTAAAAGATTATTTCCTTTTTACGTACAGTAATTCTATTTCTTGCATATTATAATCAATATAGTCTCATTCAAGTGCAATTCCAATCACTTCCTTATGCGCAATATCACCCAATCTCACCTCTGTGTATAGAGTACTTTTCTTTTCACGTGTTAATCATCTAGTAGTCAGTGTTGTCCAGTGTACATAAATAATGTACAAGCATGTGCGTCAGCTACAAAGACATTTACTTTTGTACTATAGTTATGGTTTATTCTTTAATACCTTGTCTTGTGTTTTTGTGTTTGTTTTTTTCCTGAAAAAGAGTTGACACTCAAAATTTCATTTAGGTAGCACGTATGTTTCCTTAATGACAATAAAGTTAGTTTGAATCTTGATTCTTGATGAGGTAATTCTCTGCCTTGGTAAATGGAGGACTACATCGAACAGACATTTTTTGTCCTGAAAGACAAAAAAATGATGACACATATAAACTGTTTACAGATAAGCAGTAAGGGAAGGCTGTCAGTATTCCTCACTTGCTAAACTTTAAACATTCAACAGGGGTCAAAAACTAATGCGGAGGATACAAAACAAGCAGAGTAACAAGAAAAATATATCCTTGTTTGGGATATAACAGATGCTCCACTATGGTCACCCACCCAAAATAACAGCCCATTCTAGTTTGTGCTATAGCAGGAACTCATCTTTGCCCCCCCCCATTACAAAATAACAGGCTAAGGACCAATTGTACTAACCACACAAATGTGAAATGCTAAAAGTGCAATCAAAAGACCCTTCCATAAAACATGTGTACATAGTTATCACACAGCATTATATTTTCAGTCTACTCTACATCCACTGTACCTCTGAAATGGCTTGAAAAACAAGGCCATGCCAAGATTATTGTTCTAAAAAATGCGTACAGATTTACTTCACATTATTCTTCACTACATTCCAGCATATGCATTATGTAGATGACAAAATGGATATATACTTGCTGGAGTACAATACTCCTCTGTAGAGATATACTGTTCAAAATAAATGTGTTACTGAGTTAAACAATGTGATAACTCTCATCCACATCAGATTACCTAGCCTTTCTATAATGGAGTAGATTAGTAATGGATTACACCTGTCTTAGTCTGTGCTTCAGAGATGTTAATTACAGCATAAGCAGCTGAAATGCATGCCACTCAACCAATCTTGTGGAGCTAGTCAACACAATATAAAGTATCCATGTAAACCCCATATTTTTTTATGCGGATTGAGAAACCAATGGAGTACAGACACAAACTCATCACAGACAAATTGTTAGTACCTCCTGCTTTTTAATACATTTGTCTGTGCTACAGACTGAAGCCAATGCTGCTGCTGGTGCCAATAGTCATAGACAGAAATGGTGAAGATTTTGTATGCCAAGGACACAGCACAGGAACTGAGCAACCTCTGGCAGCCTTCACTCAGAGCCAGATCCAAACACAGGGAACTCATCCCAGTGGATAATAAGGTATGTGTTGAACTTAGAATCTTAGCCACAGGTACCTTTCACAGACTACCAGTGGATATGCTTGGTGTGTCATAGGCATCAGCATCTAGGATCTTCCAAACATTCCTGCATGCTATGCCACAACATTGCAGACAGCACATATATTTTACCTTTAGTTCTGGGGAGATGGTCACAAGAATGCTACAACTGTACCTTGAATCACACTACCCTGAAGTAATATGTGCCATACATCACAGTCATGTACACATGAAAACAACTCCTGTGGAACAGGGTAGGGTCTACATAAACAGTAAAATCTACCACTCAGACAACTACCAAATCATGTGTAATGGCATGGGAATCATCTGGAATGTGTGTGCTGGCAACCATGGCAGTTAACTTGACTCCCGTATGTCCCACATCTCTCAACTGCACCAGATGTTTGCTATGGGGGATATTTCACAGACTGATTTAGGGGTGGATGCATGTTATGTACTGGATTCATGGCCAATGAAAGTCATCAGAAACACATACATGTGCACACACATACAGAGAAGAACACATTAATGAGACACACGGTCCAACCTGTAATGTCATAAAGCATGTTTTTAAGCTACTGCAGTCACAGTGCCAGTTCCTACATACATCTGGCCAAGGCCTGCATTACAATCCCCTGACATGCCCCACAATGCTCATAGTATATGCTATGCTACCCAAGTTAATCTTTTGGAAATAGCTGCAGCAGGATCAACAAGGGGAAGGGGAGGACATCCTCCTGACAATGCCGAGGTCACCACAGCTACAAGCAGATGATGAGTAAGAGGAGGAGCCAGCAGCTAGGATACAAGCCATAGCACACTGATTCACCACCTAGGAGCCTAAAACCATCCTCCTACTTCACCAAACTTTTGTATTGGGAAAGCATTACAGAGAAAGTTTGACAATAAGGATACACATTGCAGTTTCTGACTTCTCAACCCTCCCTAAATCAGACAACAGGCAGGATGTCAAACACGTAGAGGAGCCAGATCAACACAGTCTTGTTAGTGCCATAGCAGGAACAAACCTTTGTTCCCTCACCCCCAAAAGAACAGTCAATGCTTGTTTGTGACATTTAACCCTGCTTTCCTTAGTTGGCAACTGCATAGCATATTATTTTCAGTTAATATTCTGTGACATTGTAGCCATAATGATGTAGAATGGTTTACACACTGTATGTCCCAGAGTACTGGCCAGATAACTGGTGAATGATCAAGAAACACAGAAAGTAAGACAGTGTTGTATATTTGCAAGCAAGAATCATAACAGGGTGTGCAATCATTAAGTACAGTATCTTCAAAGATGAACATTTCAGTAATGTGCAACTAACATATATTTTAATATACTGTAACTACATGAGTGCTGTTAATTGCTACATATGTGTTTGTGTGAAAAATGGGGTTAAGGTACCCATCCTGTGTTCTGGATGTCCATTTAATGGTGATTTAGATTTCAGACCTATGCAGGCATATTTCATGTGTACTAACATATTGTACTGTGTATGTTATACATTAATTTCTGTTTCTGCCTGTTATTACTAGTTTTTTTCTCTTAATTTTTGGGCCACTGTTCGAGCAATGCTATGCTTAGAAAAAATGGCTTTGGCTATGCTCAGCTGGTTTGCACGCACAGCAGCAGTACACAAACTGGATGAGTGGAGCACCCATGTAGCAGACAGAACCCAGACATCTAAAAATAGACATCTGATGCATTCTATTAATGTAGTTGTGGCTTGCACAAACCCACTAAGTGCAGTTATATTGTGTTTAACAGAGTGAACTTCAAAATTAATATTAATGGAGGCGGAGCCTAGATGGCCAAATGAGAGCAGTGAATTTTGACAGCTCCATAAACTAGTATAATAATATAGGAACATGTTATTTTCAAGTTTAAAACATCTGGAATTTATAGATAAACTACTAAACTGCCTAAATATAAATTTTTGTGGAGATATACAAAAATGTTCCTGTCAAGTAACTTGGATGTATATTTAGTCAATTAATATGAACAACTCAAGGAATTCTCATCCAGATGCTGCTTTGAAAAAAGAAAAGCAGTTGGTGACATCTGCCTTACAGGAATTATCTTTGAAGATGGATGGCTTTAAAAATGACTTAGAAAACCTCAAATTAAATTCTCAAAAACAGACTGATACTGTTAAGGAACTATTACAACAACACCATGCAAAATAACAAATATAGAGACTTCTCTAAATGACATTGAAGGGAGACAAAGAAGAAGAATTCAAAAAATAATTTCTACTTAAACATAATACATGGTTGCTTAACAAAATAGATGACTTAGAAAAGGAGAAACAACATAAGGATCTATGGTTTGCCTGAAAACACTGAAGGAGAAGACATTATTTCATTCTTAACAAACTGGATTCCTGAATTTTTAGACTTGAAAGAGGGACTTTCATTTGGAATTGAAAGGGTGCATAGAGCACTGAGGAAACCTGTTTTTAACTCAACAAATGCTTCACCTAGATCCATAGTTATACAATTTCTTATATTTCTGGACAAGGAGCTAATATTAAAACCTGCTTGGAAAAAATCACCCTTAAAATTCAAAGCCTGATAAGGTTTGACAATGATTATTCTTCCAGAATACTAGAACAAATGAAAAAAGTCTGGCCAATAATAAAACTGTTGAAACAAAACAACATTAAAGCACAGCTGTCCTTTCCAGCCAAGATAAAAATACTTTTTGCTAGTGAGATGAGAACCTTTAATGACTTAGAAGAAGCTACTATATTCATCAAAAACAATAACATACCCTGGGATTCAGCAAGCAGCCATGCAGGAATAAATTATTCCAGCATGGCAGGGACTGCTCCTGCACAGCACAGCACGCCTTGCATATTCATGCCTGTGCTCTTAAACTAACATGGAGCCATGTATGAGTACAGGGGTGTGTGTCTGAGAGCAGAGCTCTCAGAATACACATGCCCCTGCACTCCAGAATTGCCTTTCGGCAATTAAAATGAGTGAGAATGCTCATAACATCCCCAAAACATCAGGATACCTCTCAACTGTACAGATTTTCGCAGAATGTCCAGAGTTTTGTCCCACATTTTGGTGTGTTCCCCCTAAAATATGTACCTCTGTGGAAAATAGCTGAGGATTCAAGTCATTAAATAAAATGATGAAATTTGAGTTTAAAAGACTCCACATCCTTCAGAAAATCCATGCTAATGCAAGACCTATCATCAACTCTCTAAGTTTGTAAGAGCAATATTTATAATATGTCCCTCTATTTGTCCCCCCATCATTTTAGGCTTTGTCTAGAGTTTATGCTCCAAGAAGTTGAGAGGTATGCCCACCATGAAGCAGAAAGCTGATAAAATAATAGATTTAGCATTAGCAGGGATATTCTGAAGGGTATAGATAAAATAACACAACAAAACATATTTTTTATAAATGCGATAAAGTTTAAGCATAGCTGTGCAGGCATGCCCATTGCTAAGCTACTCTTAGTCCAGCACAAGAAGTTAAATAGCAAGAGACATCCAACATAAGCAGTATTGCAATAGTGTAGTGGTTAGAGCATACGCTTCGCAAGCAGCCATGCCCTGTTTGATTCCTCACTATAACCAATTCACATTTTAAATGTGACAGCAGTGCATAAACAATTTTTGTTTTTGTATTACCTACTAAATAACATATATTTGTTAACCGGAGTACTGCATTAGGTCCAGAGGTGAGGTGTCAGTGTAATAAAGTGGTGAAATACCCATATAAACACAAGTGTCCCATGCAGTATAGTCACACATGAATAATTGTAATGAAAGCACATTGGGGGATGTCAGGGACAGTAAGCAAATTTATAATATGCAATGAATGATGAATCAATGCCATACAGCAAATAGTCTATAAAATGAAAAATAAGCAATGCTAAGCATTGCACAGCTCTGCTTACCAGGTGTAAGCATTGTATAAATATGACTGCTAAGCAATGAGTAGCCCAGCTGAATGGATTTGCCCATTGGTAAGCAATGCTGAACCTGCCCCTTTAACCAATGCCAACTTTAGCTAAGCAGGTTTGCCCATAGCTTAGGTTAGCTCAGCATATTCAAAACCGTCCAATCATGGCAAAGGGCAGGAAATTGGCCATATTTAAACTCCACAGATGGGAATATAGCCCATAACTGGTTGCAGCTTTCCACAGTAGACTGGAGTTGAAGAGGGATTGCACTTCTGTGGCAGCGCTGGGGCATCCAGGAGTCCAAGGTCATGGTAGGACTCCTGGTAAAAAAACATGATGAGAGACTGATGCAGGGCCAGTACCAGAGATCCCAATATAAAGTGGAAGCCTAGGGCCATCACCCCCATGGCCTCACCTGTGCCATTGGTATCCCTCAGACTGGTGAGCAGTTCAGGCACCTCTATGCCAACTTGAAATGGAGGAGGAGGGAGCTCTTGGATCAGTGGATCCAAAAATCTAGGCAGAGGGGTGATGTCCCAGCAGTGTGTGAATACTCATACCAGTTGCTGTTTAATAATGTCCAGCTTGTGTATATGATGGATAGGTATGGCTAAATATTTCTCTATTTCTCTTACAGCTGCAGCTGAGCAAGCTGTGAATCAGGAAGCCCATGCAAGTAGGCTGTAAAGGCTGAGTCGCGAGTCTGGTGAGTATCAATCCTGCTTGTAGTAGTCATACAAAATAAATATAAAAGTAGTAGAAAGTCAACTGCCAGTATAAAAACTGTTTTGTTTATGGGTTGTACTGAATAAACCAGACAATATGACAGTAATAGTCCCATATAGGTTGTATTTAAATAAAATTGTAACTGCCTGTCAATAAAGCTCTAAATCCCGGACTGGCTGTGTTTACTCTGGTATCGTATGGCATTTTTAGTGTTGCATTCTCTGAATAGTACTGTTGTATTAACCACTGTTACCCACACTGTGCTACATAATAAAAATGTTTAGGAATGTCTGTAAAAGACTGTTGTAATCACAAGGTCAGATTATACAACTGAGGGAGACTTAGACAGAAAACAGTGAAGTGATAGACAGCAATATCCAAATAGCACACTCTACTGTGACTTAAATTGTTGTATTCTTAGCAGACACAGCCATGGTTTGAATCCCGGGAGTGGTAGTAAGCTGTATGCATAATCATACCTCTCAGCTGTACAGATTTGTCAGAATGTCCAGATAATTGGCTCATATTTTCTGCCTGTTACCCTGCCCCCCTGGCAAATTAGTGGGATGATCTCATAATTTTAGGTAGCAAATAATAACATACATCTGATTTTCAGATCTCAAAACCTTCAGAAAATTTATATGAAAACAAAACCTGTCACTCTATCAACCCTCCAAGTTTATAAGAGCAATATTCAAAATATGTACCATTTCCACCCCGATGTTGTCAAGCTTTGACCAGAGTGTGTGCAATAAGAGATTGAGAGGTATGTGCATAATATTAACTCAGAATCTGGGAATATGTGTAGAAACAGTCAGGTATTGTTAACAAACATTCCCTCCACAGGTATACCAGGTAAGAGATGTGGAATTTAGCTATAAGACAGCTGAAGTATACATTTGATTACAAACATACCACTGACCAAACCAAGGCCATAGGGTAGTGTAATAATACCTGTACCTTACTGATTAGAGCAATGAGCATTAAAGTTGTGAGAACTACAGGAATATATAAGTTATTAATTGACATCTCTCAACCCCCCACCATATCTGCAACAATAATCTAAATACACAAATCAATGGGTATGTTTACACCAAACCTACTGTTGGGACATATGTCCTGTTGTTCAATAAATATTGAAATGTGTTTTTATTAATGTTTCATGTTGAAATACTATCATTGGTGGGCTGTTGCTATCAATGTAACCTGCATGCCGCTGTAATGGCCACTTTGGTTCTATATATGCATGTGTTCTGTTTGCTATGCAACTGTTTCAAATCTGGTGTTTTGGGTTAATGGGAATATCTATGCATGCTTTTATAACTAATCTTAGAATGTCTTGACTATTACTAACCCACATATGTTTTAAAACTGCAACACCATAGCACGTTTGGGAAGGCTGGTCCCAGTGGATCCACCTCTCCCACCTTATCTGGCCATGCCACCGGGCTCCAGCACATCTGGGACCCACCCCAGGACTTCCTCGTCCACTGGCCCTGCACCAACTTCAGGTGGAACCACCTCAGGGGATGGGGCTCACTCCCCCCTGGGAGTGGGCACAGACAGGAAACTGTCACCCACAGTCAGGTCTGGGGATTGGTGTGTAGCAAGTTTTGCAGGGCGTTTGGAGATCTGCTATGCCAGCTTGAGGGCCACTTGGCACATTTAGATGGTCAGCCTGCCCCTCCTACCCAGCCCCCAGCACAGCCACCTTTGGGGCCATGAAGGTGCAGTGGTGACTGCCCATGGGTGGGGACCTTAATCCCACTGTTTCCATTTAGGGGCTTATGGGCTTCCGACTTCCAAACACCCCTCCCCATCCAAGCTGTTTACCCTCCCCACATGTGTCATATACTGCCCCTGTATGCTGTTTTGTCTGTCTTGTCTGTCTTCCTACCCAACCTACCTCCCCAAATATCCCTGCTATCCTTCCCCAAAATCTCACTCTTACCCTAAAAAAAGGGCAATCTGTTCCCCCCAAAAAAATCTTGCCCCGTACATAGCTGTCCATTTTGTACACATGTCCACTGGACACATGTAATCTGGTCTAACTGGATTCACAGCATATTATTGTTGTCCTCAACCCTCTCTTAGGGGTTTGAGTGTCTAAACTACCTCCAAATTCAGTTTATATGCACAGCTGTTGCTGTAGAAGAAATGGATAGCTATGAACCTTCCCTACACCCGCCCTGCACATCCCTAGCTACTTTCCCTATTGTCTTTCCTCTGTATGCCCCCTTTTTCACCACTTTCCTATCACCCCTTTTCTTTTCTTTTAAAGAAATTAGCATAGGGGTAAATGGGATTAAGCACTTTTAAGCAGTATTAAGTGGGTTTAAGCCTGTTTCCATGGTGGAAAGCAATGCCTACACAGACTAAGCAATTTTCTGGCTAACTGGCTGTAAGCATATTTAACTGGAAGTTAGCATTGCTTACCTTTGCGCAATCGTGCACAAACCCACTTACAACTGCTTAAAAGTGCCTTAGGCACTCTGTATCCAACAGCACTTGTTCTGCACAGCAACAAAATAATCAGATGTTGCAAGTCTCAAACCCACGCCCCTGCACACCACAGCAATTTACCACTACACCATTTGAGCTGTACATAAATGTAATGTTTTCTCAAGCATATCATGCAGCACAGTGATTCAACAGTAGGGAAAATGTATTTATTTGTGTAGATGTATGTGTGTGTATATATATATATGTATGTATGAGTTCACTTCATAATCTCGAATTACTGAAATCTCAAAATTCAGTAACCTGAGCCTATGAAGTTGAACCATTCACAACACCGAAACTCAAAATCCCAAATCACACAATCACGAACATGCATACCCCATGCACCGCTTAACATACACACCATTCCACCCACAGCACACAAACCACACAACTCTACACTGGGACCCCCACACCCCCCCTACTTATATATATACCAACTCCAAGGTTGCACATAACATAAAGAAACGCAGGTCTATATTAGAAGCTCAAAGGTGTACTTACCTGAATACATAAATGCCAACACATCTTCAGTGAACCACAGAAACATTGATTGTCCTGAAGCATGAAATCCAAAATGGCAAATTGTCACGGTTGGCCCTTCTGTGGTATAGCTTCGTAAGGTAAGTGTGCAATAGTTACGGACCTTAGGGTTAGGGTGCGGGTTAAGGTAAGTGTATTGATGGTAATGTATGTGAGATTTAGTTTAGGGTTAGAAGTAGTGTTTTGTTAAGTGTATGTGTGTGGATTATTTAGTTTGTTTGAGTATAGATTCTTAAGGTAAGTGTGTGATAATTACGGACATTAGGGCTAGGGTGCGGGTTAAGATAAGTGCATACATAGTGGTATTTGAAAGATTTAGTGTAGGGTTAGAAGTAGGGTTTAGTTTAGGGTTAGAAGTACAGTTTTGGTTAGTGTATGTATGTGGTTTATTTAGTTTGTTTCGGTAGATAGTATGTAGCGGGCGTTGGGGTGGGACAACTATGACGATTTGAGTTTTTGAATTTCGCAGTTTAGGGCATTTGGTGTATTCGCGGTTCATGGAATATGTGTTGGTGTTTTAGTATTCGGTGACTAGGGCTTTCTTGATTTTAATATAGACCCCCAAAAGCAAACCACACACCATGCCATCCTCCACTCGCAC
This sequence comes from Protopterus annectens, assembly GCF_019279795.1. Lineage (NCBI taxonomy): Eukaryota > Metazoa > Chordata > Ceratodontiformes > Protopteridae > Protopterus > Protopterus annectens. The sequence continues at coordinate 894,717,793 of NC_056726.1, read as the reverse complement.
ACAAACACACATCACACATATACAAACATCAAAAAATCCAACACTTACACTCACGCTTACACCTCCCTACCTCTACCCATGCACAATAATGTAAAAAAACACACAAAACACTCACTTACCTGCGATTTCGGTCACCATAACACTACACGCGATGTACCGGAAATGCATAAGTGTGGATATGAGATATTCAAATTTGCTCTTATGCACTTTAGGCATTCTGGTCTTCAGCTTCATAGTATTGGGTTACTGAATTTCGAGATTTCAGTAATTCGAGATTATGAAGTGAAACTGTATATATGTGTATATGTGTATATATATATATATATATATATATATATATATATGTATATATATATATATATATATATATATATATATATATATATATATATATATATATATATATAAATGTGCATTGCATTCGCACATTGGAACCACACTCTCACTGCAAACATCTCACCAATGCACTGTTAATGGGGGTGAAGGGGCTCAAATTATGGATCTCTTATAATTATTGCCATTTCCCCTTCGTGCACAGCTGAACAGATATGCCTTGCTACACAATAACCAGCACTTGCAAGTCTTGAACCCAGGAACCTGCACAACACACCCACAACAAGTTAACAGTAAGCCATCTCAGCTGTAAGATGGCAGGATGATATCTGCAACATATCATGCAGAACAGTCAGTCTACCCTAGGGAATGTACAATGTGGAAGCACTAAACATATCAATGATACATATACACACACACACACACACACACACACACATATATATATATATATATATATATATATATATATATATATATAGATAGATAGATATTAGTACTCATAGATATGTATAAGAAGAGTATATATAGAATATGCGCAGCATATCAAACAGCCATTATTCCTACATTTTCCACCTTTCTAAATGGCCAGTTTTGGATTCATTCCTACAAATGAGAATTATTGCATGAAAGATATACCTGCGCACAGTGCAAATGACACGACACCACACACAAGTTTGCATACACAGAAATGTTTATTTGTGTACTATTTAATTGCTTATGCAATTTCTTATAGCAGTTAGGTGTTTGAAATACATAGTAAGTAATTAATGCAACTCTCAAACAAAACATTTGATACAGCAATGTGAAAGACATAACATACTTTGCTGTCCAGGCTAAGGCCATCAAGTAGTACAACAGTAAAAAAAAAAAACTTGTCTTGAAGGTAAGAACCAATCAACACTTAATTACAGATGTAGTTCAACAGCCTCCAATTACATTCTGTATTCAAACCCTATCGGGAAAAGAATTAGCTGTCACAATTTAAATGTATCTGTTACGTAATGCTAAACTTAAAACGTTACCATCACACTGACAAACAGAACTGTGTGTAAGACAGTAAGCTGTAACCCACCACTGTTCCCATGAAGAAATGTATGAAAATGTATAGACATATCCCTCAATGTTTCTTAACACTGATATCCCTCACCTGTTGTAACAGCCTTGGTTAAAATCATTTAATACCCCCTCCCCCATACATGTTTTACAAGGGCATATAACAGTGTTTTCCATACACTGACATCCAGAATGTACAAGGTCACACACATTTTGTCCAGCTGTTGCCCTCATCTATATGTGGACCCTACCACACAATTTGTTTGGGAGTCCACAACATCACTGGAATGAAAGCAGGAATGCCAGCACTAAATAATGATAGGTCATTACCAAACAACTTCTTACTGCATGACATCTGGACAAAGCCTGGTATATATGTGAAGGACAGATGCTGGAACACAGGGCCATATTTGCAATATTGCTGTTGTACACTGTGAAAGTTGCTGGTGTTACAGGATTGGTTGCAACATACCCTTACTGAGGAATATAAAGTCAGAAACACAAATGGATATTGCCATACTCAGTACTGGTCTGGAACCTTATAACACATATAACATGCATTTGGCCTGCCTGTCCTGTTGTTGTGGGTGGTATTTCTACTGTCTGCTGTAACACTGCTGCCACACACAAGGAAGGATGTCTTCCATACAGGAAAGTAAAAGGACAATGCCACATGATTGTATCATTTATAGTAGTGGGTTTTGCTATGATTGGCTATTGGAAGTATTACACAGCTGGCTGCGAGAGAGAGAGAGAGAAAAAGCAAAACAAAAAACCCATGAAATGCTAATGTATCAATCTTCATATATCATGGTTAGTAATAGGCATTGGCCTGATCTGATCTATATATCCCCCCTAACTTTAGGCTGTGTCCACATATGCCGCTCTGTGTTGTAGCAAGGCAGAACAGTGCAGCAGTTGAGGAAGGAGATTCAGAGTGTGGACCTGATGTCTGAAGGCACTCCACATACATATATATATATATATATATATATATATATATATATATATATATGTATGGGTCTACCTGAGATGGTCAACAGGCCATGTGATCGACACTCATTTGGTCGACAATTCATTTGGTCGACAGGCATGTTATGGGGGGGCTTTGCCCCCCCCACCCCCCAATGTTGGGGGCTGTGCTCCCCACACCACCCCTAACTATATATATCAACTCCAGGGTCGCACAACATTGGGGAGGGGGGCAAATCTGCCTGTCAACCAAATGAATTGTCGACAAATGAGTGTCATCATATGGCCTGTTGACCATCTCAGGTATATATATATATATATATATATATATATATATATATATATACATAGATGTATATAGACATGTATGTCTACATATATACATACACATATATATATATATATATATATATATATATATATATATATATATATATATATATATATATATACAGTGTATGTGTACATATATAACAATACACACACACACACACACACACACACACACACACATAGATATATATATATATATATATATATATATATATATATATATATATATATATATATATATATACATATATATGTGTGTGTGTGTGATATGTATATATATATATATATATATATATATATATATATATATATATATATATATATATATATATATATATATATATATATATATATATATATATATATATATATACATACATACATATATTTCTCTTACTGTTGAATGACTGTGCTGCAAACACATCACACATATCTGCAGCTCAGATGTCTTACTGGTAAATTGATATGGTTATGATGTGCAGGGTCCTGGGTTACACACTTGCAAGGACTGATAATGAACTTGATGGCCAGAAAATGGGTGTTGGATACAGAGTGATTAAGGTACCCGTAAGCAGTTGTAAGTGGGTGCAAAATGGACAGTTATGTATGGCGTGACATTTGTGTTGGTAACATATTGCCCTTTTGTTAAGGTGAGAGTGGGATGTTAGGGAAGGATAGTAGGTATATATGGGAAGGTAGGTTGGTTCAGAAGACAGACATGCAGACAAGACAGCATACAGGGGCGGTATATGACACATGTGGTGGGAAAACACCTTGGACAGGGAGGGGTGTTTGGAAATTATAAGCCCATGAGCCCCCAAATGGAAGCAGTGAGACTGAGGTCCCCACCCTTGGGCAGTCACCACTGCAGGTCCACAGCCCTGAAGGTGGCTGTGCTGGGGGCTGAGCAGGAGGGGCAGGCTGAACCTCTACGTGTGTCACGAGGGCCTCAAGGTGGTGTAGCAGATCCCACAATTCTCTGCAGAACTCCCTATGCACCAGACCCTGGACCTGACTTCAGGTTACAGGATCCTGTCTGCACGTGCTCCCGGGGGGGACAGGCCCCATCCCCTGAGGTGGTTCCACCTGAAGGTAGTGCAGGACCAGCAGATGATGAGATCCTGGGTTGGGTCCCAGATGTGCTGTGGCCTGGTGCTATGGCCAGATGAGGTCAGAGAGGTGGTTCTTCTGGGAACAGCCTTCCCAAAAGTGCTATTATGTTGCAGTTTTAGAAAATATGTGGGTAGTAAAAGTCAACACAATCCAGTATTAGTTATAACAGCTTGAATACATATTCCCAGTAACCCAAAACACCAGATTTGGAACAGTTGCATAGCAAACAGAACACATGCATATATGGAACCACAGTGGCCATTAAAATAGCATGCAGGTTACATTGTTAGCAACAGGCCACCAATGATAGTGTTTTAACATGGAACATGAACAGAAACACTTTTCAATATTTGTTGCACAATAGGATATATGTCCCAACAGTAGGTTTGGTGTAAACATACCCACTGATGTGTGTGTGTTCAGATAAGTTATGCAGATATGACAGGGGGGATGTAAATTAACAGCTATGATATCCTTGCAGTATGAAGTCCTTAGACCTTTTTACCTGTTTATGTCTTGCAGGTACCATGTCAAGAGAGCAACTGCCATAATTCACTGCACAAGAGAACATTTTCGTCAACTTCATGGTGCATCACCATGGCACCCTCTTTAGGGGTATGGCCCAAGATATGCAGATGAGGACTGTCCTGTGGAATGAGCTTGTCCACAGGGTAAACAATGTCGGCCTGCATAACTGCAGTTATGAGCAGGTGCAACATCGTTGCACTGACCTCATCCGCCATGCCCGTCAGCATGCTGCTGCAGTTAGGAGGGAACAGCTAGCCACAGTTGGGGCTTATGTCATCCAGCCCCCACTGACACATGTGGAGGAGCTCCTCGCCAGCCTTGGGGTACCCGCCTGCCAGCAAATTCAAGAACCGGAAGATAGCATTGTGGAGGTCCTACACAATGGATGAGGAGCATGCAGCTAAAGCCCCAAGGCACATTAGTAGATCACTGTTGCTTAGCCATCCTGATCTGTAAAGTATCTTCATTCATAAATCAGTTGATGCAGTGTAGTAATGAACAGATGTGCATAATCTGTAGTATCGTGGGTTTGTACTGTTGATGTACTGAAATGCTGCTCCCACCCTGTACCAATGCCACAGGTGTGGCTACTAACATCAGATCTCTCACACAACTATGTAGGTCCCTCTGGTATACCTCTGGGGCAGCAGCCTGTAGCTGGTGAGCATGGATGTATTTTCTTCAGGTTTGCCAATACACCGGCCATGTTATGGCCATGGCATTTGCCATGCACACATTTAACACACCTACCCATAATGCATGCTGTACATGTTCAATTATTGTTTCTGTTAACTGCACTGCATCACAGTGGTGATCATGGTGGCATATCTGAAGGGTATGTAAGAGTCCTGCAGTATAATTAACAACCTGACAGTGCAAGATGTGTGGACAGATGAACATAATGGTGGGACACGTGGCCTACAGTAGGGACATGTCTGATACATTGCCCTGATACAGTGGCTACAACAGTGAGTGTATATACAATTATTACAAAGGCAACTGTTACAGATCTACACAATAGCATATCACAATACCAGATTCCACAATGTCTAAAACCTGTAATGTGATCCTAACATGAGCAATGAATGTGTAAGATGGAATCCTATCTTAGGACAACAAATATGGGGAATACATACCTTAACAAACAATGGAAGCATATGTGTGGACACCCTCCAAATAACATATTGTGGAAGCAGCTTTTGAGGTACTGCAGCATTCACTCTTCTTGAGTATGCACCTTCCATCAAGTACAGGTCCTCAGTGTCACACCAAGTAATGGTCTGCTGTCCAAGAAGTATGTCCATGACATTTGCCCACTCACCTGCAACAGAAGCAGCCGTGGCTTGTACACATCTTAGAAACCATGGAATGGATCCCATATCCAAAAGGTAGCACTCAGGAGTGGGAGACATTGCCTTACCTCGCCATTCCATATACCATGGTAAACAGTGCAGACAAGCATGTATGTGATGATGCAGTATGTGACACCACTAGTGTAGAAAATAAACAGATGCCCATCCAAGACAGATGACAACATATGTTGCAAACTGGTCACGGAGGCTGTCCAGACACATGCAGCAACAATGGGGACTTGCAGCAATGTCTAGCAAGTACTAACTGTGCAGTTCCTGTGTTGACAAATACATCAACTCTGCATAAGTGTGGCCTATGGGTTAGGGTAATCAGATGGAAGAGTTGTTCCACAGGAGACATCATCCAGGCCTCTCTACAGGCAGCATATGCATAACATCAAGTCTCCCAAAAGCATGCGTTGCAATGTATAATCATGCACCGAGACCAAGGTTGAAACCTACAGACAGCATTAATAAAGATACATGTGCTGCACAAGCAACACCTCACTCTACCTCAGGACCACCATCCCCATCTGTACCTTGGTGGTGCCAGTGCACACCTGTAGGTTTTCTGTTTATAAGCAGGAACTAGGGTGGTAGACATGGTGTTCTGAATTTGGGGCACGGCAAAATGACACTCGTGTGGCCCATAGTTGTCATACATCTGTAAAAAGGCTGAGGATGAAGAGGGGTGTCATCCTGAAACACCACAGTGAACTGAAGCATACATCCTAAGCTCGCTTAGAATGGCTGTATCTGAACACAGTGCAGGTCATGCATTGTGCCAGATACTAACCTGACTCCATAGCAATACTGAAGGCAGTGTGTGACATCCAAGGGCTGTGCACATGAGCTGACCTTGCAATCTAGCAGAACTGGGGGACATTTGTAAGGTGCAGTGACCAAATAATGGCAAATAAAGATGGGCCATGCTAGTATACACCTTGCAGGAATAGTGACTGCTGTAGTTCACTTAACAGGTGATGCAACAAACCATTGTGTTAGGGGTGTACACACTTATGCAACCCACATATTGTTTGCATCCCAATCAACATCTGCACAAATAACACATTTGTTTGATACTGCATTTGATTGCACAGGTCATATGTCACATATCAGGTGTGTGTAATGTTAACATATGCAATATTGTGGTCCCATGGCATAACAGGGAAGAGGGTGGCATGTCAATAAGTGTGGGTACACTTTTCATAGCCACAGTAAGTTTTGTAGGTTGTCAGTATAATTGGATTTTATTGGTCATACATGCACTGATGATGATATCTGCAAATCGGACATCAGGCATTCACTATTGACATCTGTCCTCATATCAACCCAGGTATGTGTCAGACAAACACATAGGGGCTGTGGGCAACAGAGCAAACATAACTGCCACACATATACACATTCAGCAATGGTGTGTACACTTGTGAGGTATGGTGCACAGTACATGGCAGGATGCTGAACAGGTGCACAGCAATACTGTGTATATGAGTGCAGTGTGTTCCAGGGGAAGGGGCATCACCTACTAACACTACTCATGCATCACAGAGATGTATAATGTTGGTAACAGGGACTGAGTATAGCTGCAGTGCATGCTGTTGAGTGCCATATGTCATGCATGTTGACAGTTGGGTAATGAGAGGTCTGTGTAATATTTTTGTGCCACCTCACTTGTAAGTGTGTGTGTGTGTGTGTGTGTGTGTGTGTGTGTGTGTGTGTGTGTGTGTGTGTGTGTGTGTGTGTGTGTGCATGCTTGTGTAGAGGTAAGCAATGATGTACAGGTCTTAAAGTACATTTTCTGTTTTCCCCTCACAGGTTGCGAGGTGGGTCAGGGTCCTTCCTGCAGGCAAACTGATGTTAGTGTCCATACAGACTCTAACAATGATGATGGGTATAGTGAGGCACAGGTGGGGTTGCCAAGGGTTGAAGCTGTGGTATCAGTTGACATCCCACTGTTATCCACCCCATCCTCGCACACAGTCACATTGCCTATACATACCCCATCACCAGTGGCCATAGATGAGGGACAGTTGGCAGGTAGTGGCATGGGACAGGACAGTGTGGGGACTATGGCAAGTGTGTCTATACACAGCAGCCATAGCAGGATGACCAGTGAGGTACCACTAAGGCAGATGTACAGGAGTGCTCGTAGGAGGGCTGTTGGCTATCATGCCCTGGCAGAAGTTCCACAGCAGTTGTCACCAGACACATGTTTTGGGCCATATTATACCAGACAGGGTCTGAGGCACCAGAGGGCTACTCATTCTGCTGTTATTGACAACATCCGTGATCTCGCAGGTGCCCTCCGTTATTTTGCAGAGGTCCTGGATAGATGGTTGGGTGAGATGGTGGGAATCCTCAACCATGCATTGTCCATGTTAGAGCATATGGTGGGAGTAGGGCAACAGCCACACGGACGTAGGTCAGCAACAACAACAGGTTGAGGTCTACGTGGATGTGCAACTACTCACAGTTGTTCCCATAGTGACAGTAGCAGTACCAGCACTGCAGTGGGGGTGCTGTCCACACCACAACACAGCAGGCCAAGTGCACGTGGCCCTGGCCAGTCCCACCAGGGACCCGGATCCAGCTGACATGTATCATCATCAGGGGACTGTAGCACATCTGGCCTTGTACCTGGTAGTGCCCATGGAACCCCTGGCAGGCACAGTTCTCATGTCTGTGGCCAGAGACGGTAAACTGCACACCCTGCCATGTACTGTCTGCAGCTGTCCAACAAACCCCTGTATAGGGAAGCCACATGGCCGGATTGTGCACGCACACACACACACACACACACACACACACACACACACACACACACACACACAGAGCTAGGGAACCTCCCTACCTACACACACCACATCTGCACAGTCCAATTAATAGTGAAACCTCCTGCACACACACATGATGTCAACCAAATGGCTCAGCCTAGGTCTCTGGCAAACCCACAATACATCCTGTGCATATGATGATACCTGTGCCACATCCCTGTCATCCATGTTGTTGATGCAGGGACAGGCTAATATGGTTCTGATGCACAGGGTAAATGCACTAACTTGTAGCAATGTAATGCTGTATAACATGTTTTCAGCAGGAAAGTTTAATGTTTACATGTCAGGATTGTAGCTGTTCAGCCATGATGCATTATAGCTGTTATTAACACTGACTGATAGTGGTCTGCATAATGATTTCAGTTTGTTTTGTAGGTGTCTATGTGTCAGCAGGATGTTGGTCTGCTGTTGTTTCCTACAAGGAGTATGGCACTGTGGTGACACATTGACTGTGTCATATCCTGGGTATAGCTGAACACAAGTAACAGGTCTGTATAAGAGTTACTGCATGTGCCACATGGCTGATAGGTCTAAGGGGTGTTTACAGGTGAGTACATGGTGGCTGATCTCAGCACACCTGCTACAGTAAACAATAGTAAGTGTACTGGGTGGCACACACCACATGTTTGCATATAACACACACACACAGAGGCTTTGGTGTTGATGCAATACACAGAGAATGCTGTACACATGGATGTACTTAATTTTGCAGTGAACCCATTTTAGCCTTTGTAATTCCACCAAGACATAATAGGCAAAACATCACATCAGTAAATAATCAGTCTGCTACTTTAATGTCATCGACTATGGTACTGGCAGGGTAAATGTCCCCTTCCCAAATGTTGTGCAATCCCAACTTTGGTAAACATAGGTGTGCTGGTGTGGGTGGCACAGCCCTACACTTTGGAGGGCGAGAGGTGGTGTAGACCCGCACATAGTTGTGAGTGACGACTTCCTAACCTGTTAACACACACTGTACAGTATTACAGCAGACTAGGCATGGGGATACACACAACAATAACCCCAATGAGGGTGGCTGCGTCCACATTGACAGCCAACTATATATACCAACTCTAGTATCGCTGTACAGCTATACAGTGGGGAAGAGGGCATTTACACATCTACTACTAGTTTGGATGGAATAAATTTCCATGACATGATTTGTTAGCATTTGCCAGTCAGTTCTCAGACAGATGACCTTCTCAGACATGTATATTCTGCAAACTGAAGTAGATCCCTTCACATACACACACACTTACTTAGCAACACTGAGAGTAGAACCTCTACCTTGGTAATTATTGCTACTAATGTGTTTGGCCTTAATTGCACACACCACACAGCTTTTAGGATGAGGTGTGTCCTGAGTCTCTTGTTAAGTAAGAAACATCACCAGGCCTTGTACAGTATGGTAATGGGGGATGTACTGGGTGTTAATGGACAATACATAGTATGCCATACTGTCATATACACATTGACAAACACATAATAGTCATAGACACATCTGAGAGACCTGGGTTTATCAGTGCTAACTACCTTGTCAGTGAGTCCATTCTGTTACAGATAATTTGCACACAGCATGTGCATCATTGGGCTGGATAGTATACTCAGTTACCTGTATGTTTGATGGTGACAGTGGTTCTCATACAGTGGACCTTGGGACATGTACTGGGGGTACCATGGTGTAAAGACAGTATACCAAGCACCCACACACCACTTTCAATATTTTACTCACTGAAACCCATGATAATACTCTGACATACCCACAATCACACATTGACCAGGACTGCAATACAACCCCTTGTCTATCTCATCAGTGCTACTACAGGGATATGCATTTATTGCACATGCCACATGGATAGTAGGGTGATGGTTTGTCATGGCTCTCCTAATGTCAGCAACATCACCATGCCTTATACTGTATGGCCAGGTGTATTGTATTTGGAGAATGTGGCCTCAGAATGTTGCATCCTACAAATATACACACTTGCACACATACACACACTAGAGGGTAACCCATGCCTATCTAGCCATTTGTACAATAGTGTTGTGATGGTACTGCAAACTCCAGGTAGCCCATAGGGTGAAGATTGTGACAAGGTACATTTGATGTGCATTACAGCAGCAGCTATTTCTAACTATGGCAATGGGGGGTGCAGTGTGTGAGAAGGTCCTAAGGGTATTATCAACTGCAGGTTTACTAACATAGAGACACTGCTATTCTCAGCAATGCACACTGACCCATTTTTCAGTACTTGGGTCCATAGGTGCAGGTGTTCCTAGGTGTGTACCAAGATATTGTCCATGGAGAGATGAGAAGAGTAGGAGATGTGGGTACAGTGGTATCATGCCATCTGACATTTCTCAGCAGGCCATCTATCAACTGATGCCATATGAGTGATCCTCAGGGTAACAGTTAAATGCAACATCCAATCATCTGGTTGTCTCTTGCAGAGGGCCAGTGAGGTGCTCCATTTGACATGTATGCAACATATATTACATAACATGGCCAGTGTCTGGGTTGGAGACCTGTACCCAAGCATGTTCTGTTGACTGTGGTAGTCTAGTTGAGGTATCCATGGAATGTGGTGCATACAGGGTGGGGTTTCCTAGCTGTGGCATTCATAACACAGCTGGGCAGACATGTCAGTGTTAGTCAAGCATAGATTGCTTGTGAGCAGCCCAGATGGATACCTGACATCTGCACATCTATACAGAGGATAGACAGAAATCAGCTAGCCAACAGGTTATGCATTAGGATTAATGTTTTGATATACAGACGTCTGACACTGATAGGTATGCCATTATTACATGACAGCATCCCTCAATGACATGCCCTATACACATAGTAGTCTACAGTTAATATCCACATATCAGATCAAGATCCAGTAGCAAGCACTTAATAACACACAGCTCACACACCAAAAACACGATAGTCAGTACTCAGAGTCCAGCTATGCATGCAGGGGTGTATGGTACCAGTACTACAATCTGCAATCTACTCTTATGGGTTCATAGGTTCATAGGTTCATACTAGGCTATCTGCCCTAGGGCATTTATAAGCCCAGCCAGAATGTGTTTGGCTTTCTCCACCCATTTTAAATTTATTTTGCTATGCTCTTTTTCGAGGTTAGTATACTGTGCCTCTGTCTAACAGTGACACATAAGTGATACCCGGGGTAAACCTATGATCTCCCATCCACTCATCAAGATTCCTCTTGAAGAGAGTAAATGAGGGCCTCTGCCTAACCTGGACTGAGATTTTATTCCAGAGTGAAGGGAGCCTCTGGGTTATGAATCTGTCCCTCCAGCATGTCCTATTTATTTCAGTGCTGAGGTTCAAGTCTCTTGAGCTCGTAGCTCGATGGGATTTGGATTTTCTGAGGTGCAGCATGTCCATTAATTCCGGGTTGGACATGGCTTTATATGTCAGGCACAGATCGCCTCTGAACAGGCGGTATGCCACTGAGTAGAGCTGGAGTTTCTTTAACCGGGCAGCATATGGCATCTGTTTGAGCCCTTTGATCCTCTTGGTGAGGTACTTTTGGGGTCTTTCCAGTTGCTGCAGGTGTCTGGTAAGGTACATCCCAAAAGGGGCATTGTACTCAATTATGGGCCTGATGAGGGATGAGTAAAGAGGCACGATGACGTCCCCTGATCTAGATGTGAATCCCTTCATGATTAGGTGGGCTATATAAAATGTTTTTCTAACCACTTTGGCCACGTGGTTGTCAAATGAGAGATTGCTATCAACTTGGGTCCCCAGGTCCCTTATTATTTCTCCTGTACTTAATGGATTACCACCTATGTGGTAATTTGTGGGCACTTTGTTTTGCCAAAGGGATGACTATACACTTTTGGCATTTAGCTTGAGGCCATGGCTCTGGCACCAGTTGTCTGTTTCTATGAGGCCTTTTGGAGGATGCTTGTGTCGGCTGGAGAGTCGATTATGGCGCCCAGTTTGCAGTCATCTGCGAACTTGGTCAGCCACAGTCCTTCCGTGTTGGCCTGTACCTCCGAGAAATATATACTGAACAAGAGAGGTCCCAGGACTGAGCCTTGTGGGACACCACTTGTAACTGGTTTGGAGTCTGACATGGCTCCAGCAATTCTAACCATGTGGGTTCTGGCCTTGAGCCATTTTGCAATCCATCTAGTGACATAGGGGTTTATATTTAAGCTGGTGAGCTTATCTATAATGCCCAAGTGGGGTATTGTATCGAAGGCTTTGCGAGGTCCAGGTAGGCTGTGTGGACCACCTTCCCCTTGTCAATGGCCTTGGTGACTGTTTCAAAGAAATCAACCAGGTTTAAGAGGCAGGATCTGCCCTTAACAAAGCCAAACTGGTTAGGATCCAGTGTTTGTAGGTCCCCAATATCTTTATTTATGAGGTCCATGATGATCCTTTCCATAGCTTTGCAGACCAAGATAGTCAGGCTTATGGGGCGATAGTTTCCAGGATCCTTTGAGGCACCACCTTTATGGAGAGGGACCACTGTTGCTGTATGCCACTCTTTGGACACATATCCTGTAGTAAGGCTGAGATTGAACAGTAGTTTTATGTTTGGGTTTAGCTCTTCTTGGCGTTCATGTAGGACGCAGCCCGGGACACGGTCTGGTCCCATTGATGCTGTGTTTTTGCTTTGGAGAGTGGCTCTTACCTGAGCATCTGAGATGTCAGGGGCAGCACTCTGCTGGGATAGATATTTGCCCTTTTGGTGGGGAGGAGAAGTTTGCTGAACCTGTCAGCTAGGATGTTGGCAATGTCTGTGGGTTCGGTGTATTTTTGTCATTTTGGACTAATTCTGAGCATATCTGGGAATTACCACCCAGGTTCCTAACATAACTAAAGAAAGCCTTGTGATTATCCTAGTGTCCTGTGCAATTTTTCTCGAAGCTGGCCTTAGACAATTTTATGTGTGCCCATAGTTTTTTGCTAATACTGATCAGTGATGCCTTCCCTTTTTGGGATTTTGCTGTATCATTTAGTAGCTTCCTTCTTCTATTGTATAGTTTGTTTATGGCTGGGGTCCACCAGACAGGACATCTGCCTTTGGAGGATTGGGTCTTGGTTTTGTTTGGGAATGCATGATCCATGCATTTCTGATGGTGTTCATAGAATGCGTTTATAAAGGATTCTGCGGTCTGGGCCATATTTTCCACAGGCCGGGGGACTTTGAAGGATTCCACCTCAGTTTTGAGGAGTGTGAAATTTGCTTTAGAGAAGTTTTTCACTGTGGTTTTCTGGGCAGGGGGTGGGGTCGGGATGTGAATATCCAGTGAGATTAGTTTACGGTCTGATCTTACCAGTGAGGGATACACTTCTGGTTTGGAGCATAGAGTCCCCATGTTGGTGATGATCAGGTCCAGTATGTTTTCCCCTCTTGTGGGAGTGGTAACAAGTTGTTCCATAGAATTTGAGTTTATAAATTCTAGGAACCTTTGGGCTATGGTGTTGGAACTAGAGTAATGCTCCCAGTCTATGTTTGGGTAGTTGAAGTCACCCAATATAATGGTGTTTGGAGAGACCTTCATATTTTCCAGTGTTCTCAGGAAGGCCGAGTGGGTTCCTGGGTTTGGGAGGGTGGTCTGTAGCAGGCTATAAACTGGAAGGCAGTTTTACCCACTGTTAGTTGCACATGGATAGTCTCTGATGCTTCATGCTTTGCCACCAACCTGGAGGTGTGGGTATCTTTGATGAATATCGATACTCCCCCTTCTTGGTTCGGTCCAAGTTTTGGGGCCGAAAAGCATGGTATGAGGTATAACCTGGTAGTGCTGGGGTGCTCTCGGGAGCCCTGAACCAGGTTTCTGTTACTGCACAGATATTGATGTTCTCCATGCTAAGGAGAGTTTTGAGTGCATCTTGAGGTTTAGACTTCTGGCGTTGAGTAGCATTACTCTTAGTTTCTTATCCCTTGTGATACCTATGGAGGTGGGTTTGTTTTTAGAGCCTTGCCTAAAAAAGGCACTATGGGGGTAGCAAAGAGCCTTTGCCAATATCCGAAAGCCCAGGGGTGACAGGTGCAAGCCGTCCCTAGCGAAGCATCGTGGCTTGTCGTGCATATCATCCCAAGCTGGCAGGCATTGGATCCCCTTTGAATGACACCAGTACTTAAGCCAGTTGTTGAAATTGATCATCTTGTCTTCATATTGTGGCATCATTCTTGGTGAGGGTAAGATGCTACTCAAGGTCAGGGTCATACCGGCCTGGGCTACATGCTCAGAGAGCTCCTTTATGTCTCTTTTCATGTAGTCCAGGGAGGTACATCTCAGGTCATTCACACCAGCATGGACAATAACTGAGTCATATTTGTACTTGCCTTGGAGTGACCTGAGTGCTTGTGTTATGTGGCGGATCCTAGCACCCGACAGGCTGCTCACCATGACCCTCTCCTTGTTCAGCCTGGTGAGCGGGACATCAGTGTGCCTGACGATAGAGTCACCTATTACAAGTGTATCTTATCTTAGTTGGGAAATCACTGTTAACAGTAGTAACATAATGATACAATACATACAAGTGTGACTGCATATAATCTGGGATACCACCCATATATGAAACACATACAAAAGGAAAAGATTGTTGTACTAGCCATATATACTCAGGTGTCCCAGTCAGTATATTCACACCCCTTGCTACTGTAATGACAGCACATAGAAGCATGTTATGTACATGGAAATAAATACACTTATTAGAGATGTCATTACCTAGCTATTTTATCAGACTGGAATGTGATCACTGGTTACCAAGGTTAAGCTATGCTTAACAGGTGTAACCATTGCTTAAATGTAAATGCTAAGCTGATTTGCACACTGTTAAGTGAAGCCTACGCAGTGTAAGCACCTATTCGTTTAACTGTACGTTAGCACCTCTTACCGTTGGGCAAACCCATGCAAACACACTTAAAGCTGCTCAAAACTAGTTTAACCACTCTGTATCCCACAGCCCTTGTTGTGCCTAGCAACAAAATAAACAGCGATTGCAGGTCTTGTACCCAGGACCCTGTACACTATAGTCTTAGTAGTCACCCAATAAGCTATCACAGGTATGAAGATGGCTGTTGTTTTTTCCAATATATCTGTCAGTACACTTACTGAATAGTACTGAGCAACTGGTTTGACTTCTACAATTGTGTAGCACTTGTTAGTGATATTAGTGTGGAATCAAGTATGTTGTTATATTTAAATATACACATAGATAAATATGGTGTGATACATCTAGGAAGGTATATACAACAGTCATGTCTACACATAAGGATGTGTGTATATATATATATATATATACATATATATATATATATATATATACATATAGATATATATATATATATATATATATATATATATATATATATATATATATATATATATATATATAAGTAGACATATGTATACATGTACATATATATATATATATATATATATATATATATATATATCTGTATATTGATTTATACATATATATATATATATATATATATATATATATATATATATAGATAGATAGATAGATACAAACACACACACACATACACACACACACACACACACACACACACACACACACACACACATATATATATACACACACACACACACATATATATATATATATATATATATATATATATATATATATATATATACATATACATGTGTGTGTATTTGTGTATATATAAAACATATGACCACAACATTATACAGGAGTCATACCTCAGCACCAATAGTCACAACCTCTTAGTGCAAGGGGATGTCATGTAAGTATTGTAGGTATAAATGTGGAATGTTGCTATGTTGCTACAGTAACAGGGGTTATGTTGATATTGACATGTATGCCATCAGTTACTGACAGATATCATAAGACCATCATAGTGAAGTACCACACAAATCACAGTAATGATAGTGTGGAATACAGCAGAGATATGACCAATAAATGTGGATAGTCCAACACAATCTGGTCAGTGCAGAGGTATACACAGAACACTTTATTGCAAGATGTGTGGACCAAGCCTGACAAAGTGGATGTTTACAGCCATGTAAATAGGAATATCACAAAAATACTGGAATAGATAAGCTCACACAGTTGATGCATTCACACACTCCTGTCTGTCCTAACACATATTAACCAGAGAAGCATAGGTCCCAAGCCCACATACTTCACACTACTTAGTGACATACATCTTTACACCATCCCACTGCTTTTTCAGATATACACAACAGTTATGGTGGCCATGCAACTGTTCGTCTGACAAATATCTGGACATAACATCACACTATGTAAGTACACTGAGCTGCTAGGCATGTCACAAAGCACTGTGCAAACTACAGGTAGACTGCCACAACACAGACTCAAGTTTCCTATGGGGGAGTACATATGTACTTGCAAATATAGCAGGCACTACAGGTAAGTAACAGCATGGAGTAACAGACACCAGTGTGGAAGTGCATACCCACAACCAATCAGAACGTAGTCACAGTCACATTATAGTTAGCCTAAGTAATATTACAGTATATGTACTCTGTGAACAACACCACCCTCATATGAGCCACTCACATAGTAACCCTACATATACTGGTCCAATACACAGTGTAGTCTGATGCCTGACTGTAGTATGGGACATGTGTCAGTCTGGCCATACAAACACGTATGCTAATAGGGTACCATAAACTGGAGCAGCATGCAACATCAGGTAGAACAGGGCCAATGACAAAGGCATCTACCACAGTCTGTACACAAGCCAAGTAACATATTCACAATACACATTCTGTCAACAATCACCATAAGTACATGGACCTCACTACTGTACACACTACAACAGAATGTCCAGGTTTTGTCCTCAAATATGAGGCCTACTATACATAACATTTCTAGCACTCTTATTTCTCACTGGTTCTTACCAGGTAAGATGTCAGTAAATAATGATGTACTGTACATATGCACCTCTTACTGCATGACATAATGACAAAGGATGACAGACTTGGGGGACAGAGGCACAAACACAGCACAAATACTGACATATTGCTGTGATAATCTGAGAAATGTCCTGGTGTAACAGTGTTTGTTGTGACATATCTCTTTTGAGGAATATGAAGTCAGTAACTCACATGGATGTCACCATGTACTGACTGCAATCATCAGAGTATGCTACAGCATATCTAAAGATAGGAAATGTGTGAGTAACACAACACATGAAAGACTCCAAACTCTGGACAGTCTGCAGATAGCCCTACAGATGAGAGTTTCCTCAACCACATAACACTGTCATGCCAGACTTTAAATCATGTAGAACAGCCATATCCACACAAACCCTGTTAAACCAACATTACTTCAAATGTAGTACAGCGATACCTACATTCAGTCCCCATGTCTGTAACATCCCCCTCCTGTTTATTGGCCTGTCTCCACAGTGTATGTTGTAAGAGGTATTTCCAACTACCCACTGTGATGCTGTTTGTCAAACACCCACATGAAGTCCTGCTCACAGTGAAGAAAAAGGGCTAACACCCACATGAAGTGCTTAGTTATAGGAGTGTGTTTCCATGCAGTTGCCTATAGAAATGATATCACAGCTGTTCCACATGCAATTAGCAAGTGGAGGACTGCAATTCATGCACATGCCATCAGCTGATCATGAGCATTCCTTACAAAACTCAAGCTGCTGTCTATGGAAAACAGGTGTACTTTTCCGCATCCACCAGAGAGAGAGAGAGAGACAAAGTAAGAAAGGAAAGGTGTAAGACAGAAAGATCCAAGTGTGTTTGCATGTGATCCATGGGTGGAGAGTGGTATCTGGGTATTATAACAGTTGCCTGTATTGGTTACTGCTCCATACTGTCACATAGCAATTGCACATGGTTGTACACATTTATGGCTGAGGATTGTTTACAGCAACCTCTATAGTGTTTGAAAACTGTTGGCCTTGTAATGTGGACAATGGGACATATAGGTCCTCAATATAATGATGTAGCAAAACCAACACTGCAATGGATCCTGTCAGTACACACTCAACTCAACACCACACAGGATACTGAAGACACATGCACAAACACACACTTACCAGTACTGAGTTTCAAACCCCTCCCTGACTATGTAGTACTATTACAGTGTTATGCAGTGCTTGCATGCACCATGGAGCTTACATGTTGGAGAGTTGTCCAAAGGTATCTTTGAAGGTGAGTGAGATCAGCAGCAGTGCTAAAGAAGGGGTAAGGGAAGTGTAGTATATGTGAATGTCCACAAATGCAGGTATCAATGAAGATGCACACACACTCTGCAAGGGAAACACACCCATCACATTTGGCAGGATCAAGATTAGAACTCTACCTAACTAGTTTGCTACACTACAGTATAATGCAATTATCACAAGCATCTTAGAGCTTATATGACTGATACATGGCCAAAGGGTTATGCCACAGTGAATGACACCAGCAGGCATGCTAAAGTAGGGCAATGGTAGGTGTAGTGATTGTGAATGGCTTCAAAATCATTAATCTCCACACATACACACACACACACACACACACACACACACACACACACACACACACACACACACACACACACACACATTTTCCAGTACTGAGATGCATAGGTTCTTTGCTTCACCGGTGCATAGTAGTTGGATGGACTTGACAGCAAATGGAATACCTTGGCATCAGGCCACATGACATTGGTCTCTAGTGTGGTTCAGGGGTGTACTTCCTGGAGTGGTCCCCACAGGTGGGTATTCTATTCACCATCCACTCATCTTGGTTACTATTGTGGGTGGTCAGTGATGTGCACTGCTTCCCATGTATGTGAGCTATATTCCATAACATGGACAGTGTCTCGGTTGTGCACATTTCCCACACGCATGTTCTTTGACATGTGGATGTGCACTTGAGGTCTCTGGGGCATGTTGTGTGTACAGATTGTTATCTTCTTATGTAGCACTCCTGACCTAATTTGGGGAGACCTGGCTATGGAACTGAGGTCGTGCTTGCACCTACATTGACAGCATGATACAGGTATTCAGTGGAGTTAGTGGTGTCTGTCCATACAGGGTATGTGTATAAGGCATGGTATTCTCTTTGTGGCTCACATTTGCAGACTCTACAGTTGTTGCAGGTATCCAGTAGGGAATATAGCAAAAGGACCACTGTAAGCCTTTATTTGCCTATTGTAGGGATGGAACAGGGTGCCTTGTCCTTTTACTTGCTGGATAACACACATTCAGTCAGGAGATGTTACACATCACAGTACTTTCTGATGTCAGTGGCAGTGTTGTGGTCAATAGGCATGTTGTCCACTGCAGTCACACCGTGGTTACTATCTGTGGGCAATATGCAGGGAACTACCAATATAGTGGTTGTTGCCTAGCCAAGTGTGTTTATGTATGAGACATGGGTAGAGAGTGTTCTCTGAGTAATACAAGGGTTGCTTATATTGTTCACCAATCCATAATGTCACATGTGGGGCTATGGATTGTCTACACCAGCATCTCTGCTGTTTGACTTCTGTTGTCCTTGTAAGGTGGACATTGTGACATATCATAGGTCCTCAATATAATAATTTAGCAAAATCTGCCTCACAATGCATCCTGTCATTACACAATCACAGCAACTTCCACACAGGACATGAATGACACACACACAGACACACTTGGCAGTACTGAGATTCAACTCCCTACTTAGCTATGTATCGTTACTACAGTGTATCACAGTTATCACACGCACCACAGAGCTTATTGGATGGATGTTGTCCCAAGGTATTTCTAAGGTGAGGAACATCACCAGCCCTTGAAAATACTTGGATTGGGTGATGTAGTGGGTGAGAGATCCCAAAAATAATTTTACCCTAATCACACATTTATATTTGCCAAGAGTGACATTCAAACCTCTATCTAACAATCTTTATGGACCATTATGTTATGCATTTTCCACATGCACCACTGACCTCACATGGTTGAGGTTTGGTAACAGGTACTTGTAAGGTGGATGATATCTGCAAGACTGCTAAAGTCATGCTCTGAGATGTGTACTGGCTGTAAATAGGGCCAAAATATTTAAGATGCACACACAAACACATGCCACAGATGAAATTCAAACCCATGGCTGTGTAGTTACTGCTATTACATTGCTTGGCATTTATGGCACACACCACGGAGATTATAGCCTAGCCTTTCTCCAAAGGGGTATTTCAAGGTGAAAGACATCAGCAGGTTAGCTATAAAAGGGCAATGGGAGGTGTAGTGACTGTGAACGACATCAAAATCATTAATCTCTACACACACACACACACACACACACACACACACACACACACACACACACACACACACACACACACACACACACACACAGTTTTATAGTTGCTATGTTTGGAATTTGAACTCCTACCTGACTAGTATTTTACACTATAGCATTACGCACTTATCGCATGCGCCTTGGAGCTTATAGCCCTAGAACTTCTCCAAAGGGGTATTTCAAGGTGAATTACATCAGCAGACTTGCTAAAATATGACAATGGGAGGTGTAGTGACTGAGAATGGCCTCAGAATAATTAATCTCTACACACACACAGTTGCCATGTCTGGGATTAGAACTCCTATCTGACTAGTATGTTACAGTACAGCATTAAGCACTTTTTGCACATGCCACAGAGCTTAGAGGGGAAGCCTTTGTCCAAAGGGGTATTTCAAGGTGAATGACACCAGCAGGCTTGCTAAAGTAGGGCAATGGGCGGTGTAGTGACTGTGAATGGCCTCAAAATCATTAATCGTACACACACAGCGTTTCACAGTTGCCATGTCTGAGATTAGAATGCCTACCTAACTAGTATGTTACACTATAACATTACACAGTTATTGCATGTGCCACAGAGATTTTGGGGCTGATAATTGTCCAGCGGGTTATTTCAAGGTGACTGACATCAGCATGAGTGCTAACATCGGCTATGGGAAGTGCAGTGTGTGTGAATGGGCCATAAACCATTCCTCTGGGAACACACACACAGCATTCAGTCACACACAACTTTACATTTGACAGGACTGGTTATACAAATGCTAGATGAATACTGATTTGTACTGTCATGTTACACAGTTATCACAAGCACCACAGACACTATAGGGCTGAGGGCTACCAAAATCAAATGTGTACAGTGATTGACATCAGCGCATCATGTGATATTGTCCAATTGGATGTGTGGTGGGTGGGACAGGGCTCATGATGGCAATCTGTTTGTCACTGTCTGCCTCTCTCTTCTTCACATCTTTGTGTGTATGTTTGACCTATCATAGTGTGTTGGCCTTGGATATGTCTGAGTATTCCTATTCAATGTGTGTGCAAAGCATGAATGGAGTGCAATGTGATGTGTGTGCACAGACATCTGCGACTGACAGATATGTATAGTTCACTGTTGTTGTCAGACACGGGCTTCATTTCTCTAAGTGTAGGAGCATGCCCAGTATAACCTTCTGTATTGAGTGTGTGAATCCTCCAGTGCAGGATTTTGTGTTCTACACCTACAGCTAACAACCTGTTTCTGCAGGATATCTGTAGATAGGTTGACAATATGGAGTCACAATGGGTAACAGATAGTGGGTTACTGTAACTGTTGCTGTCTGTGCTGATTGTGTTACATGGTTGGTGTTAGCAGAGATATTTAGATATGTACTATTTTACACTGTGATGTATTATGTCATCAACTACCAACAGATATACTTATTTGCTCACAGTTATTTCCTGGGAAATACAGGATCAATGAAGCTGTATCCAGTATTGTGGTCTGCAGCCTACATATTCTTGCACAATCATGTCATTCTGGAGGGGTAGCTGCAGACACTTGCTGATGAATCTGTGTAAATGGAGCAGCACCTTGGTACTGTGGTGGCTGAGGATCCCCTGCTTGTACATCTATCGACATAATAGAATGATCATATCCTGCTGTGGCCATACATCTCGGCTGTACAGATTCACCCAGATTACACAGAGGCAGTTCTCATATATCTGGTCACTTCCCCTTCACATTGTGGTTTATCAGAGGGTTTGTAGCCACCCATTACTGGGTTTGCAGGCAGGGGTAGTATGGGCACACATCAGAGTTTCAGACTTTACACACTCTATGGCGTCCATACTTCTACACCCCCCCCCATTCAGTTATTATATCCTCTTCCTAACATTATGCAAATTATATCTGGGAAGTATCCCTATAGTTGTCCCTTCATCCCAGTGTTATTTAGGGGTTGGTCCACAGTTCATGCAGTAGGACATGGTGGGATTGCTACTGGGATTTGTCGACATGGCCTTGCATCTGTGTTTTGTGGACTTTGTTGTGTTGTTATTTGGGACCCCATGGGATAACATACTCTGGCAGTATGGGTGAGGCACAGGCCTCTGACAGAGGACTGTACGGCATTTGGTAGTGATGTAGACAATCTGTAGCAGGTCAGTGCATTCTGTCACTCCTATAGTCCCAGGCTGCGAGCCACTGGATTCCCCTGGGGTGATAGGGTAAGTGTGGGAGGTGTTAATGGCAATAGTTCCTTTCCATATTAAGCCATTGGTCTGGATGCTGCCAGGGTGCTGCTTACAGCTAGGGGGACACACCTGCATAGGACACCACTTCAGCATACTGCATTCTGTGGGTATTCCCATACAGAAGTGGGTGTCATGCTGTACTCATTCCAAACAGCATTGATATGACCTGTGATAAACCTGTGGATGATGGTGGGGTCAGCTGAGTGCATGTGTGATATGGAGGCTTCATAACTGTGCCTTTTGTGGTTTGCCAGTGATTGGCCAGAATACATCAGTATTCCATACTACAGGGACAAATAATGTGTTGCTAACCTGTATGCACAATTCCAAAGGTGTGTGCAGTCGACCGTTACATTTTATGTAATCTATATAGGGTAATTCCACCTGTGTACTGTATGTATGCTTGGGCCCACATTCATGGCATGTCCATCTTTTAGATGGTGACAGATATTGACATCTGAACAATGAGTATGGATGACTGCTGAATTGGGTCTTGCTGGGATGCATTGTGGTTGGCACTGCAGTTGTCAGAACATGGCCCTGTCATTAAAAGTACTGGCCATAGGCCACCGGGACACAACCCTCCATGACTAAATGCTGACCACTTCCACACAATGTACAACACACATGCAAAAATATATCCTGTAAATTGGGCCAGCTCAGGAAATCTGTGCTCCACTGTTAGTAACACCACTCATACACGTTACTGCATTTTTTTGGTTCATTGGTTCATTGTAAGTACTATGCTTTCAGCCCTGGGGCCTATATAAGCCTAGCCAGAAAGGTTCCCTTGCTTTTGCCACCCAAGAAAATTATTTTCCTGTGCCCCTGTCAAGCAGTGCCACAGAAGTGATCCCCAGGGTAAAATTTCTATTTCCCATCCAGTCATCAAGATTTTTCTTAAAGAGGGCCAATGAGGAGCTTTGCTTGACATGAATGGGTAGTTTGTTCCAGAGTATGGGAAGTCTCTGGGAAAGGAATCTATCCCTCCAGCATGTTCTGTTTATTGTGGTAACAATGTTTAGGTCTGTAGCATGTGGTTCAGAGAGATTGGGATTTCATTAAGTGTAACATGTCCAACAGCTCTGGGTTGGACATAGCTTTGTATGTTAGGCAGAGTTTGCCTCTGAGTAGGCGATATGTGACAGAGTAGAGCTGGAATTTTTTGAGACAGCCTGCGTATGACAGCTGTTTGAGGCCAGTAATCCTCTTAGTGAGGTAATTCTGTGGCTTTTCCAATTGTTGTAGGTGGCTTTTGAGATACATGTGAAATGGGGCATTGTACTCTATAATGGGTCTGATGAGGCATGAGTAGAGAGGAACAATGACCTCCTTTTTTCTGCATAGGATTATGGGGAGGAAGCACACCTGGCAACTGTAAACATTTGCTATGACTGTACTGGTATTTCAGGTACTCTGTTGGCTTCCATTTTGTTTTGTATTCTGACCTATCATGCAGACTAGAGGCATATCAGTAAAGTACAGATCTTAGGCATTATTGACCTACATTTCAGTTTCAGACTTCATACCCTGCAGAACTAGCATACAACTGCCTGACCTGTTGAAGTCTGTCTTTGTAGGGATGGAGGGAGGCTGTTATCCATTCCCATTAATTGCAGGCCTTAGCACAGCCTTTCTTTAATGTCATCTACCCCTGTCCTGCTCGCGGAGGCTGTTGTTGGGTATGTGAACCTCACTGACATGCATGTGTGTGTCCTATGGACACACATTTGGGCCACCACATGTACTGCAGTGGGATTTGTCACCTTGTCTAGTACTGCCTACTTTGTTGACACCAATATTTGTTATGGATTCCATGCTGCCCATATAGGTGTCCACTATCTGCTGTCATCCCATTCAGCCACCCGATTCCCTTGCATGCTCACATCCATACCATAGCTATAACTAGCAGAACATACTACTCCATTCAGCAATTGATAGGAAGAGTGAGTTACCTGTGGCTGTGCCAGTATTGAGGATGGTGCTGGAGGGCTGACTGTGTTGGATGCACATAGTACACTCCCTATACATGGTAAAGTACAGGTAGTGTCATGTATGGCATCCCTTTTACTGTATGTGCGAGTCAGAGAGAGGTGTCATTCCCTGGGTTCCTACCGTGTCATTGTATGCGCTATGTGTTGCCTCTTTGCCAAAGCCTGGGCATAGTGGCCATGCCTCCTTCTGCCTACATGGGCAGGCTCAGGTTGTTCTTCCTCCAAGTCACTCTGTGCCTGTGATGGCCTTGGCAATGGTGAGGGGCTGTGAGGCCCTCCCCCGTGCTCTTCCTGCTGCAGCTATTTCCACAGGATCATATCGTGTAGCATGGTAGATACAATGAAAATTTGGGTACATGTAGCTGGAGAGTACTGCAAGGCTCCACCAGATACTTCCAGGCACCAGAACCATATCTTGAGCATCCCAAACAAGGGCTCTATTATGATTCTTGTTTGTGCATGTGCCTCATTATAGAGTTCTTTTTCGGGTGTGTGTGCATTTCTAATGTGTGTCATCAGCCACAACTCCAGTGTGTAACCAACATCCCCCACTAGGTGGCCATATGGGATGTCTCCACTGGCAAATTTCTGGTACAGCTGTGTCATATGTCAGATGTGGTAGTCATGATAGCTTCCAGGGCTGCCAGCGCACACATTCATTATAATGCCCTGAGCATCGCACATGACCTGGCAGTTGCTGGAGGGGAAGCCCTTGCAGTTTATTAAGACCCTACCCCACTCGGCAGGTGGTGCTTTGTGCGTGCAGTCTATAGCACCCACTACTTCTGGGTATTCTGCTATTTGGTGGAAGAGATGCATGTTGCTGGTCAATGCCTCATGGGTGTTGAGGAAATATATGTACTCACTGGCATGTGCTGACATGACATCCAGGAACTGGTGGAGTACCCTGGATGCTGATGCCTGTGAGATCCCAATGATATCTCAGTTGGCCTTTGGAAGGTACCTGTGGCTAGAATTCTTAAGCCTACACATACCTTGGTATCCACTGGGATGGGTTTCCCTCTGTTGGTTCTGTGTGTGAGGCATGGCCAGCACAGCTCAACAATTTGCTGTAGGATGTCCCTGTCCACCCTATAGTGCTCCACTATCTCCAGCTCATGTAGCCCCTGGTATGTTACCCTGGGTCTGTACACTCTTCTCCTTCTCCTCACTGTGGGTTGGTCATCAGCATTCTCATCCTCACCACCCTCAGCCTCTTCCACATATTGATGTATGAGAGTGACAGCAGCCCCTATCATTTTGTTAGTTTTGTCTGTGGACACCGGTGGTGTGGAGTTTGTGGAAAAAAACAGAGTG
The DNA here is from genome assembly GCF_019279795.1 of Protopterus annectens. Taxonomy (NCBI): domain Eukaryota; kingdom Metazoa; phylum Chordata; order Ceratodontiformes; family Protopteridae; genus Protopterus; species Protopterus annectens. The sequence continues at coordinate 894,691,447 of NC_056726.1, read as the reverse complement.
AAAGGTGTTTGCATAGTTTATTGTAGTATACTGGGCTGGGCTGCTGCCTGTGTAATTGGCTGATTCTGATATATTTCACCGACCAGCTATGCTAGTTCTCCTTGATTGCCTTCCTACTGCTGTTTTCCCTTCCCATTGCCTTCCCATTTAAGCCCAGAGGCATGTCACGCATACCCAGTGCTCAGATGTGAACAGAGCTACTATTTCTTATTTTATTTTTTTTTTTAAAACCCGGTGCATGGCGTGTACACCTGTTTAGGCAAACTAAATACTGCTAGGCAGCCTCAGACACACCCCCTTCATTAGCTGTGCTTAGCTAGGGGCAGATATGGGCCACAGACGTCCAATAAGCTTACAGCATGCATGACACACCCCCTTATGAAGCATACCTCTCAACCTGGAAATATCAAAAATCTGGACAAGGCCCATGAAAAATAGGTACAAATCCGTACGCTGATTAACATCTAATTTGCATACATAAGTATGTAACCCCACCCACTCCAATGGAATTGTGGGATACAAACTTTTGAACGCAAATTGAAGAACAGACAACCAAAACATGGCACCAGAGTCCCCCTGCAGCCAGAACATATGATAAATCATTGAAAGATAGACATATTACATTTTCCACTGACTTGATTGGTAATTTGTCTGTTACTAAGCGAGACACATGCAACTATTTTTAATAAAAGATGTTTAAAGCTTTTGTTCATCCTTATTAGTCTAATTCTAATTAGGTTAAAAACACAGTGGCTCGTCACTTAAAACTCTGATGACCTGACTATGAGACTTTAAACAACACATAATTCTGTCTTTAAGACAGATAAAAAAATAAAAAGAGCAGATAGTAAATTTATTGATTTTATCAGAATGTTAGTTTCCATTAGATATACCACATGAGCCTTTTGCAATAACAGTCTGGCAAGACTTACAATACAAATAAGAGCTAGTACAGTAATCCAACTGACCACAGACTTGTCAGCAAAAGTCTTGAGTCTTTTGAATTTCAAAGAAATAACTGCATTTTGGCTTGCTGTACTCCATGGAATGAATAAAGCAACACATTTTGATTCCTGCATCTTAAAATTCTAGAATATTTTGAACAAATGCTACAATTATTTAGATAACATTTTTTCACAATTAATCTAGTGAACCTATTGACAGACTTTGCATTAATTTCACTCAACAAAAAAAATACTTGAAACACTACATAATATTGTCTTGCTGTAGCATATAGTTTCTCTATCAGATGTTGAAGATGTATTGAACAATCCTCATTTCTTCCCATTCCTACATGAAATGCAAAGCTTAAATAATAAGCCCATATCCATGTGTCTTGAATGGTATAACTGAATATGCCCAGGCTAAGCAGGAAAAACTGCAGTGAAGAGTAGCAGATAAAGCATTCAGATTGCTAAACTGGTTAAAATGATGCAGACCAAAGCACGACCAGGACAACAGTTCACAAACAAGTAGTAATACAGTGGCATAAATGTACTATCTCCTGACTATTATAACACTAGTGAGCTCAAGCCTCATACTAACTCTTAGCAGAAAAATTGTCAATAGACTCCTTTTGGCCAGTGAACCATAATCCGCTTGGAGCAGGTTAGAAGATTACAAAGAGAGATGACCAGTACAATATCCTCTGGAATTTAATCAGTTGTGCAAATGTCGTATTCATGGTCAACGCTCATATAATTTGGTTGAAGCAAATATTCACACACACACACACACACACACACACACACACACACACACACACACACACACACACACACACACACACACACACACTTACCCTGAGTAGTGCTCTTCCTATCGGGCTGCTGTTCCCCATGCTGCTACCATCCTCGCGACCCTCTGTTCCCGTTCCCAACAGACTACAAGTTTCTGGCTGGAACCGCTGCTCTAGGGACAAATAGGCTGCTCAGTGCTCCCCACTCCCACTGGTGAACAAAGCTTCCCTTTATCCTCTGTACACTCTTCTCCGTCTCCTCACTGTGGGTTGGTCATCAGCATTCTCATCCTCACCACCCTCAGCCTCTTCCACATATTGATGTATGGTGTTTGCATTTTGTTAGCTTACTGGGCTGGGCTGCTGCCTGTGTAATTGGCTGATTCTGATATATTTCATGACCAGCTATGCTAGTTCTCCTAGAGCCTTCCTACTGCTGTTTTCCCTTCCCATTGCCTTCCCATTTAAGCCCAGAGGCATGCATACCCAGTGCTCAGATTTGAAAAGAAAAAACCGGTGCATGGGTGTACACCTGTTTAGGCAAACTAAATACTGCTAGGCACCCCTTCATTTGCTGTGCAAAACTAGGGGCGATAAAAACCGAGTAATTTGGAACAGTTGGGAGGTCTGTTATGAAGTCAGCTACCTCTTAGGCTTGCACCATGGTGTTACTGCACTTACACAGTTGGGTGCTGGCTAACACTGAGGGGAAATCTTTGATTCAGTATCAATCCCCTCATTTGCATAAAACTGACTGCTAATGCATAATTACAAGACTGCCACTCAGCCTTCCCCCTTACCAACCAATAATCAATGGCATTGATGTCTTCTGCATGCCATTGCCTATTATGGCAAAATGCTGATTTGGGTTTAAAAGCTTATTTCCAGCTTTTTTTTTTTTTTTTTTTTTATTTTCGGACCAATCCCGTTTCTGCATTGCTGCCTTATGCTTAAACGGCCAAAATCGGCCAAAAAAAAATAAAAGTTATTTTTCATAATTTTGCAACTATTTACCATGCCATTGGCATGCCTACTACGTTGAATACATGTTTTCTTTGGAGATCTCATGCCTCCATTATGTAATTTGCAGAAATGTATTCGGTTAGTAACTGAATACATTTCTGCAGGTTACACTATTCCTGCACAGATTCCTGCATACTTCCTGGATCACTAATTAACCTCATTTGCATGGTTTTCATGTGCAAATGGGGTAATTAGCATACAGAAGCTGTGTCCATGCAGGAATAGTGTTGGAGCACTTGTGCACATCCCGGGAGCTCATTCCTGGATCGCTCCTCGGCCATACTGCATGCAGCAGGTCATGCACTATTCTTGCACACCATGCAGAGCTTGCTGAATCCTGGGGATATTGTCTATCCCAAAAGAAATGGAATGGATGGCCCCTACTCTTAAAAGAATAAAAGAAACAAATTCTTGGACTGATGTTATAACTCTTACAATCACATCTCTCAAAGTATCAATTGATATGGTATATCACTTGTCATCTGTTTTTATTTAAAAAGGGAGGGTTTCTTAAACAACTGAGAAATAGTAATAATTTATTCAGAATGTTCAAAGGAGTCCAATAATTCTTCACAAACAAAGGTAGGTCAAGATGGGTTACTATTTACATTATCCAAACAAAGCAACATATAATACAAACATAGACATTTCTATTCCCCTTCTTGAACTCAGTGAATACTTATCTTGTTCCTTTTTCATTTATTTTACTTATAATAATTTAAGTAATTAATTAACTAATTCAACAAGGTACCATTCATTAGAGTTCAGACTCAAATGTAACAAATTAACATCATATATAATAGCAGTAACAGTAGAGTGTTTTGAAAAAAAAATGCTGTCATGGAAACTAATGCCTTCTTCAGTTAAAGTATGATTTAGAAATATCATGTATATCCTGGTTAAATAATAGTAGCAAGCTCTTACTACAAATGTCATTATTATTCTGTCTAAATATAGTTCATATCAATTATGGCAGGTATCACAGCTATGAGTTCTGTTTGATCAATCCTGATATGGTGTGCGTGGATGCAGCCATGTCTGGCAGCTAGTACAAATGCCAATATTATTCTGTCTAAACATAGTTAATATCAATTATGGCAGATATCTTAAATTTGAGTGCTGTTTGATTAAGCCTGACATGGTGTTTGTGGATTCAGCTGTGTCTGGCAGCTGTTGTATGTTGCAATTTTCATCTCCAGGAAGCTGTGGGTTGCGGCTTGTGATTGAGGTTTACTGATGCTTGTGTATTTGGAAGAGATATTTGGTGTTTTAGCCTGGATGCAGGTGAAAGGGGTGGATAAAACTGTGATTTGAGATATTTTGGCAGAGAATAGTATGTTTATACATCTGCTGAGTGAGAGGTGTTAGGGCTGGAAGAATGTGTTATCTCTTGTGGCAGCTTTTTGGGAAGTTTTTCTTTTTTTGTTCTGTTTGGTCTCCGTTCTTTTCCTGGTTGCTGTCTCACTGAAAGGGAAGGAATTTAGCCTTGAAGCTGCAGTGAAGTGAAGCTTTGCTTCAGGTGCATTGCGAGCCTTTGGTATACAGTACACAGACACACTAACAGAAACAGATGCTCCCAGGTTACTATGGTAATGGAGAGTGAGTGACGATAATGCTTAACAGCTGAGGAGCCTCCATGATGATTCTCAGCAATGAAGTTTTTGGTTTAAAAAAAAAATAAATATATATATATATATATATATATATATATATATATATATATATATATATATATATATATCTATACATATATATAATAAAAGGGTTGTTTTAAACCATAAGTACACATATTGATGGTTTCCCAGCACTTCGTTTAACTCATTAAGTTGATTCTTGATAAAAGACATTGAGAAAAAAATATAAGTGCAATTTTATATTTAAAATGTATTTTGGTCCAATCACATTAAGGACTTACATAAGAGTGGAAGTCTGAGTTATTGTGAAAGACTAAGAGCACTTGGTCTTTTCCAGTACCCTTTGCAGTGGTCTGGGAGGTGAGTTTGCTCAGATGTGTTGGGCATATGGGGATAGCTGATTCTAGGGATCTTTGGGGTTACTAGGAAGTACTAGGGAGTCAGATTTCCTTTGTGGAAATATATGTGGGAATGGAAGGTGTGTTGAGTGGTTCAATGGCAGAGTAGCCACTGCATGGATCAGGCTGGTAAAATGGAACAGGACAAATATTGGTTTGGATAGTTAAGAACAGCCTGGAAACACACCACATGAACTAGTGAATGGTATTCTTGCAAAACTGGATGGGGAATGTTGCCTGTGCTTGAAATACTGATATATGTGTATGCAAGGATGAAAATATACTTGTAACAGATAAGAAACTAGACGGGTCTCATAATTTAACGTCTATGGACTTCTTGGGAGTATGATCAAGCCTTTCCACCCCTATGGAGATCGGAAAGGCTTATGAACAAGCAAGGGTACCAACAACCAAATTTTCATTGGAGGGGGGGGAGAAGGGGGAGAGGGAGATATTAACTTATACCCACTCCACCATAAGGGACAACAATGAGATTATAGTTGGTGGAATCAAACATACACACAATGATTTTTCTATATACAATTTTAGCAATATAAAACTAGAGAGAGAACATTTTGAATGATTTTCTAAAGGGTTAAAATTCATCCCATATAGAAAAGGGGACATAACTAAAACATTGCTTGATATTAAATTGTTTCTAAGGAAAGTTAACTTAAGTATTATATTTCCTATGGATAAAATGTTTAAAAATCAAGTTCTAAAACGGAAAACTACCTATAACCCCTCTTTACACCCACAGTTAAAAAATCTGGAAAAAATCATGAAAAAGGAAGTGAGGAAAGAACAGACAAAAATTAAATACAAGATTAATTTGAGCAACAAGGAAAGAGAAATATTGGAGAAATTGAAGGGAAACACCAATATTCGGGTGACAAAACCAGATAAAGGGGGAGGGGTGGTCATCATGGATAGTATACAGTATGAGAGTAAGATGAATGTGATACTATGGAAAGATTCAAGATATTCCAGTGTTTCTAAAATGAGGTGAATATAGCCTATAATAAAATAGATATAGGACTGAATGACATGCTACAAGAAGGCCTCATAGACTATAAAACATATATGTATTTAAAAGTGGGAAACCTTAGGGTTCCTACAATATTTGGAATCCCTAAAATACATAAAAATGAGGGGAATCTGCCACTAAGACCCATTGTATCCACTGAAGGGTCCAAAACTTGTCCCTTGGCTAAATATGTGGATATTAAATTAAAACATCTATGGGTTGGAAGAAAATCTCTACTAAAAGATTCATGGGACCTCTTGAGAGAATTTTCTAATGATTTATATCATGAAAATCTGTTGTTTGTAACTATAGATATTATAGACCTATTTTCCTCTATACCGTACATTAAAGGGATGGAAATGTTTGAGAAAATAGTTTATGAAGACCAGGGATTAACAGAAAATGAAAAATTAATGAATGTCTGGCTTATGGACATGGTTTTGAAAAATAATTTTTTATATTTCAATGGGGAATTCTTCCAACAGACACAAGGGGTTGCTATGGGAGCAGGTTATGCCCCAACATATGCTAATCTGGTCCTGGCTAAATGGGAAGAAAAGTACATCCTTAATACTGAATTCAGTACCTGCTGGAGTCTTTATCATAGATTTTTGGATGACATAGTTATTTTTTGGACAGCAGGAAAAGAAAAGTTTGAAGAGTTCGTGTTATACATGAAAAATACTACCATTTTTTTAAAGTTTACGCATAAAATTTCAAACATAAGTTTGCAGTATTTGGATTTAGAGATATATAAGGTAGATAATAAATTTGAAACTAAGATTTATAGAAAAACTACCTTTTGTAATTCTTTTCTGCATTACAAAAGTGCACACCCCCTACACTGCAAGAAAAATATAGTGAAGGGGCAGTTTGTAAGGGGGTGTCGCATGACCAGTCTGGACACAGATTTTGTATTAGAGTGTGATCTGCTGGAAAAAATGTTTACAGAAAGAGGTTAACCCCTGGAATTCATTAGAGACAATAGAGAGGTGGTTGAAAAAGGAAGAAATAACAGATTTAAACCTATTCAAAAAAATAGTGATCAAAATGATGGAGGAAATGAATATAAAGAAAACATTACAGACAATTACAAACAAGCAATGATTTTAGAATACAATGCCCTGAATAATAACATCAAAACATTTTTTTAAGAGAATGGGACAGATTTGTTGCACTTACTGATTTGGATAATATATCCAAAATTCCCTATAAAGTGGTATACAAAACCTCACAATGTATCAGAAATATTTTAGAAAATAAAAACAATAAGTTTAATATTAACAAAAATAGAATAGGCACATATAAATGTGGACACTGTGGACAATGTACATACATTATGAATACAGATAGGTATTATTTAGAAAGTAGAAAAAATGGATCACTAGTACTGATTCTTATAATTGTGAATCAAAAGGAATAGTTTACTTAGCCATCTGTCTAGTCTGTAATTCCTTCTATGTAGGAAAGACTGAAAGAATGTTAAAAAGAAGGATATACGAACATATTTACGACATAGCAGTGGGAAAGGAAACTAATGCCCTGTTTAAACATTCAAAGTTATGTATAAAACCAAAATTCTCCTTTATGGTATTGGAACAAGTTAAAAATGATATTAAGGGGGGGTCATGGGAAGAGAAGATTGAATTTATGGAACTATGGTGGCAAGTGACCTTAGAAGCAGATAATCCCCTTGGGTTAAACAATTATGTTTCAATATTATCACTATTAAAATTAAGGTCAGCCAAGCTTTGAATATATTTGATTGTAACAAAAAGAATAGCCACTAGATGACAATGTTTTTAGACTTTGCATATAGGCATATTTACCATATAATAAGAAGGAAATGATAGTTTTTTAATATGTATTATTAAACCTTTTTTAACAATATTAATAATTTTATATAGAAATTGAAATGGAGTTTTATAAATAAATACACTTAATATTTAAGAATTTTTATTCAAAGTCCTAATGGTAATATGAAAAATACACATAACAAGTCATGGACTGCATTTTTAATTGTTTTAAGTATAAAATCATTGTTTTTTTGAATGTATGTAGCTTATTCTCATTGGTTTTTGTTAACTGAATTGGATATATATAGTACCAATGGAAGTATACACTGGTCATCTGATGAAGTCTTGAGGAACGAGACGAAAACGCATATGTATGAATGAAGGCGTTCATGTGTTTATTATTTTAAATGCTCGTATTGTGTGGATTCAATAAAAACTTGTGGATATACCTTGACTGAGTTTCCGCTCTGGTTTTGACACTTATTTTTTGGATTTATTGGTGATTTAAAGTGCATTTCCACTACTTTTTGGTTTACTTCTTGGAAGTAGCTAATGATAAGAATAAGCATTAGAGCTTATGGTCTCTCAAATAACTAAGCAACAGTAAAAAAAAAACAGTTATGTAATGTATGATTTTAGTAAATCTAAACATAGAATATAAATTGTCATATAAGGTGAAGCAGTCTGCTGAATTTAGATATTAAAGACATGATTTAATAACATGGGCTTGTGTATAACAGCATTACTGTCTTAACTTGTCATAAATGACATGCACTACATTGAACATCAAGGGGAAGCATGATGATTTTCTCATATAAGTAAATGTGCATAACAAGTCATATAATTGCTTTAACTTGAGTTGTGGTTTTGTAACCCATCTTGACCATACATAATACTTAAGTTGTTATCAAGGTAACTATTTTTATACATAACATCAAACTGACAAAGTTGTTCAATGGAAACAATAGAAGCCTGAACTAGGAATGTCACAGAATGTAACAATCACATTCTGAACAAATAGTATTACATTGACAATAATCACTCAGTTTAACCTTTGCTGATTATACAAAATAGAATGTTGCCATTTAAATCTAAAAACTTTCAGTATATGCCATAAGATGGCAATTTATGAATATGGAAAGGGAACTTGTAATCATTAATTGCAATAAGTGAATTTGTTGTTTTTAACCTATAATTTCACTCATTTTATAATAAGAAATGACACATATGAAAATCATTATGTGTAGGAAATGGGGGGAGAGGGATGCACTGATAATTAAAATGCACTAACTTTCATCAATGTTCACATAAAACAAACTTGATGCTTTAAGTAAGTTAGCAACAAACAAAGTGATTACTTAAATGCTGGCAAGCAATAAAATATAACTTCTGATATAGCCAGTAAAATACATTGTATTATAAACATTAAGTATAAATGTTATTACCATCTACTTATATTAAGTAATATGTTTTGAAAGACTTCATTAGTAAGGGTGAATATGTTAAATGACTATGTGCTGTAATCTTTTACTGAGGTTTTATATATGATGCACCCTACTTCATTATGATTGAATTGCTTGTCATCTATCTTTCATGTAAATATCAATTGCTTATACAATAAGTAGACATTTATATTGTATTAGAATTCTGTCTAATCTACAATAGTACTATATCTGTTCAAAATTATATAAATATTGTGTATTCCTATTACAAATATTCTCCATATGATAATTCAATTTATGTAGTAGTATGTCTGACCAAAACATTACATTACTGGTAAATACTCAAAATATAAAACTGAAAATTTCCTTTAAAAGCTCAAACATATACTTTATAGTTGTCAGAGGAAAATGTTTAATAGTCACAATAAAACAAAAAATACATAGTCTTAATAACCTAAGATGGGTTTAACTTTATTATCTTTAAATACCAATGGCCTAAACAATCCTAGCAAGAGATCAAATCTACTGAAATATTTAAAACTGAACAAAACACAACTTGTCTTCCTTCAAGAAACTCATTTCAAAACAAATGACAATTAGAAATGGAATCCTAAGGAATGCATGATATTGGCCCAATCCACTTATAAGACAAAGACAAAAGGGGTAACAATCTTATGGAAAACAAATGTGATTAACCCAGAAATCATTTATAAGTCTGAAGATAAAGAAGGCCTTATGGCATTAGTAATAGTTAAATATAATAACAGAATATGGACCCTAGCCAACCTATACTGGTTCCCAGGCATTGGAACAGGAACTGTTAAAACACTTGGATTTCATTTCCAATAATTATAAAGGCAACTTAATATTAGGAGGAGATTTTAACTGTATATTTGATATTTCTGAAACTAGAAATAAAAGACCATTGCATACATCTGCTGTATCAAAAGTTTTAAACAAGTGGGTAGAATCTTTTCATCTTGTAGATACTTTCAAATTTAAAGAAGATAAATCTTTGTTGTTTTCCCATCAAGATCACAGATTTGGTACCCAAACTAGAATAGATAAAATGTTTGCTGCCCATGACTTACAATCTAAAAATCATTAATTTCTCAATCACTCCCTGACACTTTTCAGACCATTCATTGATACTAAAACTTCAAAATGGGTACAAACCATTAATCTTTAACTCCAGAATTCCAGCATATATAACTAAAATTAAAGAGTTCAAACCCTGGTTATTTTCTGAATTACAGTTCTTCTTGTATGTTAATTACACCACATAGATGAATAAAATAATGATATGGGACTCATTAAAAGCTTACATATATGGTAAAACCCTAACTTTATATAAAACTAAATCAGAGAATGGGATTCTGAATTATTAGATCTACAATCCAAACTTTTGTCAGTAAAAGCTGAAAAAAAATCAAAATCATTTGGATTTAAAAAAGAAAGTAGAAGTATTAAAAATAAATACAATGAAATTCTAATACATAAAACTTGTTTAGCTTTAGAAAAACTAAAAATTAATATCTTGGCCGCTTCTTCCAAATAGCTAAATAATTTATCCACAAGAATCAAAATACAATCAAAAGCTAATAACATTAAAAGTATCTTCCATGAAAAGAAGGAAAGGGAAAATGTCTTGGATATAGGTGACATTCTTGATGCATATAGAAATCACTATATGGAACATTTCCGGAAAGAAAATATAAATATCGATCAATTAAATCTAGATGAAAAATGTTCTAATATAAAACATACCAGAAAAATTAAAACTAGATCTGCAAGCACCCATATCCTACAAAGAAATTACAGATACAATAAAGAGGGTAAAATTAATAAAGCTCCAGGTATAGATGGCATAATTATGGAAATATATAAACTTTTTTCCTTTAAAGGTACTATCCCTCTTCCATAAAACTCTATTAGAAATTCAGTCACACATTTAATACCACCCTCTTGGAAATATTACTTAATCACACCAATCCTAAAGGAAAACAACTCCCTAAACCTCTGTACCTCATATAGACCTATATTATTATTAAATATTGACTATAAGATATTTATGACAATATTAAATGAAACTACCACTATCCAAAACAATATATAATGATCAGACTGGGTTTATATATCATAGACACACACATGATAATATTAAAAGGATAATTTCTCGTATAGATTATGTTAATAAAGAAAATAAAGAAACACTCATAGTTGGCTTAGATATAGAAAAAGCCTTTGATTCCCTACATTGGGACTATTTATATCCTTTGTTCATCTCCTAAAGAATATATATATATATATATATATATATATATATATATATATATATATATATATATATATATATATATATATATACAAATAATTTAGCGTATGTCAAGTTAGGTCCTTTTTCCTCTGAATCTAGACATATAACAAAAGGCACTAAACAAGGATGTCTAATGTCACATATTCTATTTGCTCTGGCTATTGAAATATTGGCAGATTCAATTTGTAACAATATAAAAATCAAAGAAATAGATGTTTATGAACAATACAGTTCTAAAGTAATGCTATTTGCTGATGACATATTACTAACATTATCTAATACAAAAGAGACATTAGAAGAATTAGATATGTTAATTGACAAATTTCAAGGACTTCAGGACTCCATTTCAATAAATCAAAATCAATTTTTTTATTTTTAAATAAAAATAAGAACTGCAGACTAAAGTGGTTCACATCATAGGAAACAATAATCTACCTTAAAATATCTAGGAATTGAGTTAAGCAAGGATAATAATGAATTAGTCTCAAATACCTAGAATAATATCATCAATACAATTAAAATATCTGTGGAAAAAGGGATCAAAATAATATTAACATTTGAAGATATGCTACAGTTAATAAAAATGGTTTTACTGGCCAAGATCCTATATATAGCCTTGGCAATACAACTAATAACAAAAAGGAATATACTTAAAGAAATAAATTCATGCCTGATAAAATTTTTATGTTTTCCCAAATGAAACAGAATAGCTTAAATACAGCATATCAGACCATGGAAACAGGGAGGATTAAACTTTCCTGATATAGAAACATATATAAAAACATCAATGTCTAAAACAAACTCAGATTGGTTAAGTCCAAATTACTCTGCAAATTGGCAATAATTACTAACTGTAATATCAATAAATGAATTTGATTTACAAAAAAGTTTCAAATAACAGATAAAAGCAATTTGCCATGGCACATATTATCTATTATTATTCAATATAACATAACTAAACCCGCTAAAACTCGTATGATTAATTATTACATTGACTCAGTTAGGAAATTATTAATGCAAATATAGATTTAAAAATCTGGTTTGATCTTTTAACACCATTTATAGTCACAAAGAACTTTCCACATAAAATATATAGAGAAATTATTAATTCCTGGGAACAGAAAGGATTTGTTTGTTGGCTCCAATGTATCAAAGAACTAAAAGTTTTAAATATGCAAGTAATAAAAACAACATACAAAATTCCACAACAGGACAGATTAACCTTACAGAGTATTCTATCATATTCACAAGATTTAAGTAGAATAATTAACAATTCTTCATTTAAAGAAATACCTAAATTTACGAAATGCATATATAAAATCATATATAATGACTCTGACATGGGTAACATTTTTTTCAAAATTTTACAACAAAGTGATAAACTATAAAGCAACACCCAAAACCTCATATTGGAAATATATAACAAAAGAACACTCAAGACAGTTAAATGAAGATATTAAAACAAATATCTTATTTTTGCCACATAACGCATGCACTCAAGTCACTCCACAACAAGTACAAATATGACTCTGTCATTGTCCATGTTGGAGTGAATAACTTAAGACATACCTCCCTGGACTACATGAAAAGAGACATGGAAGAGCTCTCAGGTCATGTGGCCCAGTCAGGTATGACCCTAGCCCTGAGTAGCAT
>NC_056726.1:894250919-894373419 GCF_019279795.1 Protopterus annectens | reverse complement strand
TTTCCCTTAGAACTGATCTAGTTCTCATAATAAACACCCTATTCCTACTCTAAGGCCTGGCACTTGCTCACTAAAGCAATTATATAAGTCAGCACTAAAAAATTAAAAGCACTACACCCTCACAAACTCCCCTTGAGTACCTTGTTCCTCATTGGCCCTATTTTTCAATTATAAAGGAATTCCCAATACTATTCTAGCATGTCCAAAGGTCAGTTGTCAATCTCCTCTCCGGTCCAGCTGGTGAATCTGGGAATCTTGAGGCAATGTTACAACTGCCTCATGTACACAGACAACCCTCTCCTCCTCCCAACAAATTCCAACACATGTGAGAGATGCAACCATATAGCCAAACTGGAGGCTAAGCTCTCTCAACTCAGTACTGGCGTAACCAGTCTGGAGGAGAAGGAAACCACACTCACTACAATTCCAGTCTCAGATAGACCTAACACGACAGCAAAACAAACACATAAACACACAAAAACATACTCGGAGGCTCTAAATAAAAATCTGCCTAAGCAGCAGAGACCTCCAAAGCAGACACCCAAGCAACCGCTACCCCAAAACAAAACACGTACAACACATAGCTCACAAAGCCAGTGTGCCGAACAGTCACAGCCGTTAAGGCTAAACAACACACCTGATACACTTGTAATAGGTAACTCTATCGTCAGGCACACTGACATCCCGCTCACCAGGCTGAACAAGGAGAAGGTCATGATGAGCTGCCTGTCGGGCGCTATGATCCGCCACATAACACAAACACTCAGGTCACTCCAAGGCAAGTACAAATATGACTCAGTCAGTGTCCATGCTGGTGTGAACGACCTGAGAAGTACCTCCATGGACTACATGAAAAGAGACATAGAGGAGCTCTCTGAGCATGTAGCCCAGGCCGGTATGACCCTGACCTTGAGTAGCATCTTACCCTCACCAAGAATGATGCCACAACATGAAAACAAGATGATCAATTTCAACAATTGGCTTAAGTATTGGTGTCATTCAAAGGGGATCCAATGCCTGTCAGCCTGGGATGACATGCTCGACAAGCCACGATGCTTCACTAGGGATGGCTTGCACCTGTCACCCCTGGGCTTTCGGATATTGGCAAAGGCTCTTGCCACCCCATAGTGCCTTTTTTAGGCAAGGATCAAAAGACAAACCCACCTCCATAGGTATCACAGGGGATAAGAAACTAAGAGTAATGATACTCAACGCCAGAAGTCTAAACCTCAAGATGCATGCAATCAAAACTCTCCTTAGCATGGAGAACATCGATATCTGTGCAGTAACAGAAACCTGGTTCAAGGCTCCCGAGTGCACCCCAGCACTACCAGGTTATACCTCATACCATGCTTTTCGGCCCCAAAACTTGGACTGAACCACAAAAGGAGGGGGAGTATTAATATTCGTCAAAGATACCCACACCTCCAGGTTGGTGGCACAGCACGAAGCATCAGAGACTATCCATGTGCAACTAACAGTGGGTAAAACTGCCTTCCAGTTTATAGCCTGCTACAGACCACCCTCCCAAACCCAGGAACCCAATTCAGCCTTCCTGAGAACACTGGAAAATATGAAGGTCTCTCCAAACACCATTATATTGGGCGACTTCAACTACCCAAACATAGACTGGGAGCATTACTCTTGCTCCAACACACTAGCCCAAAGGTTCCTAGAATTTATAAACTCAAATGCTATGGAACAACTTGTTACCACTCCCACAAGAGAGGAAAACATACTGGACCTGATCATCACCAGCATGGGGGCTCTATGCTCCAGACCAGAAGTGTATCCCTCACTGGTAAGATCAAACCATAAACTAATCTCACTGGATATTCACATCCCGACCCCACCCCCTGCCCAGAAAACCACAGTGAAAAACTTCTCTAAAGCAAATTTCACACTCCTCAAAACCGAGGTGGAATCCTTCAAAACCCCCGGGCCTGTGGAAAATACGGCCCAGACCGCAGAATCCTTTATAAACGCATTCTATGAACACCTTCAGGAATGCATGGATCATACAATCCCAAATAAAACCAAGACCCAATCCTCCAAATCAGGCGTCCTGTCTGGTGGACCCCAGCCATAAACAAACTATACAATAGAAGGAGGAAGCTACTACATGATAGAGCAAAATCCCAAAAAGGGAAGGCATCTCTGATCAGTATTAGCAAAAAACTACGGGCACTCATAAAATCATCTAAGGCCAGCTTCGAGAGAAAAATTGCACAGGACACTAAGGATAATCACAAGGCTTTCTTTAGTTATGTTAGGAACCTGGGTGGGAATTCCCAGATATGCTCAGAATTAGACCAAAATGACAAAAAATACACCAAACCCACAGACATTGCCAACATCCTAGCTGACAGGTTCAGCGCAAACTCCCCCCACCAAAAGGGCAAATATCTATCCCAGAAGAGTGCTGCCCCCCTGACATCTCAGATGCTCAGGTAAGAGCCGCCCTCTCCAAAGCAAAAAACACAGCATCGATGGGACCAGACGGTGTCCCAGGCTGCATCCTACATGAACTCCAAGAAGAGCTAAACCCAAACATAAAACTACTGTTCAATCTCAGCCTTACTACAGGATATGTACCCAAAGAGTGGCATACAGTAACAGTGGTCCCTCTCCACAAAGGTGGTACCTCAACAGATCCTGGAAACTATCGCCCCATAAGCCTGACTAGCTTGATCTGCAAAGCTATGGAAAGGATCATCATGGACCTCATAAATAAAGATATTGGGGACCTACAGACACTGGATCCTACCCAGTTCGGCTTTGTTAAGGGCAGATCCTGCCTCTTAAACCTGGTCGATTTCTTTGATACAGTCACCAAGGCCATTGACGAGGAGAAGGTGGTCCACACAGCCTACCTGGACCTTGCAAAAGCCTTCAATAGGGCATTATAGATAAGCTCACCACCTTAAATATCAACCCCTATGTCACTAGATGGGTTGCAAACTGGCTCAAGGACAGAACCCACATGGTTAGAATTGCTGGAGCCATGTCAGACTCCAAACCAGTTACAAGTGGCATCCCACAAGGCTCAGTCCTGGGACCTCTCTTGTTCGGTATATATTTCTCGGAGGTACAGGCCAACACAGAAGGACTGTGGCTGACCAAGTTCGCAGATGACTGCAAACTAATCGTCATAATCGACTTTCCAGCTGACACAAGCATCCTACAAAAGGGCCTCATAGAAACAGACAACTGGTTCCAGAGCCATGGCCTCAAGCTAAATGCCAAAAAGTGTATAGTCATCCCCTTTGGCAAAAACAAAGTGCTTACAAATTACCACATAGGTGGTAATCTATTAAGTATGGAAGAAGTAATTAGGGACCTGGGGACCCAAGTTGATAGCAATCTCTCATTTGAAAACCACGTGGCCAAAGTGGTTAGAAAAACATTTTATATAGCCCACCTAATCATGAAGGGATTCACATCTAGATCAGGAGAGGTCATTGTGCCTCTTTACTCATCCCTCATCAGGCCCATAATTGAGTACAATGCCCCTTTTGGGATGTACCTTACCAGACACCTGCAGCAACTGGAAAGACCCCAAAAGTACCTCATCAAGAGGATCAAAGGGCTCAAACAGATGCCATTATGCTGCCTGGTTAAAGACACTCCATCTCTACTCAGTGTCATACCGCCTGCTCAGAGGCGATCTGTGCCTGACGTATAAAGCCATATCCAACCCAGAATTAATGGACATGCTGCACCTCAGAAAATCCAAATCCCATCGAGCTACGCGCTCGAGAGACTTGAACCTCAGCACTGAAATAAATAGGACATGCTGGAGGAACAGATTCATAACCCAGAGGCTCCCTTCACTCTGAAATAAAATCCCAGTCCAGGTTAGGCAGAGTCCCTCATTGTCTCTCTTCAAGAGGAATCTTGATGAGTGGATGGGAGATCATAGGTTTACCCCTGGTATCACTTCTGTGTCACTGTTAGACAGAGGCACAGTATACTAACCTCGAAAAAGGGCATAGCAAAATTCATTTAAAATGGGTGGCTAAAGCCAAACACACTCTGGCTAGGCTTATAAATGCCCTAGGGCAGATAGCCTAGTATGAACCATTGAACCTATGAACCTATGAATCTAAGTGTAACTTGGTCATGATCCATGGGAGCAGAGCCGGGGAATGAAGGATTTAGCATGCTCTTTTGCTACACAGAAATAAAGTCATCAAATGTGCTTGCAGGAGTATGTGTGCCCCCTGCATATAGGCAAGAGATATTTGAAGTATTATGCCAACAGCAGAAATGCAAAGAGGAGATCCTGTTTGCCTCACACTGCAAAGGGTCTTCTCAAAGATCAGCCAATATGGTGACTGGCCACAAATCTGTTATTTCTTCTGCTGCCTACTATAACAAATCAGTAGCCCATGGAGCTCGAAATATCAGTGGTCATAATGGCAGAAGTGATTTTGAGTGTCATAGCAACAGTTTCTACTATATTTTTGTGACATATGGAGACAGCAGCAATAGTCACAGTTTCATGTAGTATATGCTGTACTCATGGCATGCCATGAGGGCATTCTGAAGTATGATGCCATAACAAGACCAGGGCAGCATTGAGAATACAAGCAATCCATTGTCAATTTGTTCAGTATCAGAAAAGTTCTCTTTGTTAATGGATATTAGTAAGTATGACAGTATAATACAGTACAATGTCATATCCTAGTGTAGTCATAACTCGTCACCATCCAGAATCAAATCAGTCCAGAAACGAGGTACATAATCATGCAATAAAGAAGCACTTGCTTAAGTAAAAATTCTTAAGAAAGTGCTCCTTTCATAACAGTTCCTTCTATTTAGGCCAAGTCTCTTGCCTAACCATTTCTGTCTATATCTGCATCACCCTATATTTGGAAGGAGAATGTGCAGCCTTCCAAACATATGTGATAGGGTATATCAGCTAAATTGTTATCAAAACAGGGATTACCTTATGGACGGACAGAATCTACATTTACTTCAGATTCAAAATCCCCATACACTAAAGTAAGGAATAACAAATGCACCTAGAAGAAAATATACCTATTATTTGAAAGGCTAGCCTGTGATGGAAATCACTCAATTACTTGCTAAAGATTGCTTGAGACAACTATGAGTTGTGTTTTAGAGTTTCTCCATTCCTTAGTGTTATGAGAATGCAGCATTCATGTGTACTTAAGTTCAGAGAGAGGGAAGGGAACTTGTCCCTCAAACAGGAAAATTGTTTTTTGATGTTATGCATCACAATAAATGGCACTGAATCATTTCCATTGGTTGCAATCGGTGAAGTCTTTTACAGGTAGTTATTACAGCAGTAGCATTGTTGCCTCACAGCAAGAGGTTCTCCTGTTTGATTCTCGGCTGGAGTGCCTTCTGTGTGGAGTCTGCATGTCCTCCCTGTGGTCGAGTGGCCTCTGAAAGACATGCGTGAAAGGGCATGCCTTCACTGATGGTTATGGTTGGGCGTCGGGCTGGCAGCTCGGCACCATAAAAAATCTACTGCCAATCATTAGCGGACCGGAGTTCTGCTGTGGCGACCCCTAACCGGGAAAAGCCAAAAAGACAAACAAACAAAATAGGCATGCAGTCAAGGAGACCATTAAGGAGCCTAGTCCAAATTTCCAGACTTGGTCATCACATATAAGGCAAGTGAATGTGGATAGATTTAAAGCCTCTGCTCTTGGCACAGTAAACAGTTCATTAACAAGTCAACGCTTTAGTCTTCTGTGCTACCTACCAGGTGTTTTAGTTAGGTTCTATTATTAAATACTGGAAGCTACCTGAAAGCAGATATGCAGCAGTTTATTTTCTGTTTAAGCAAAATACATTATAGCATGTTGAGAGAAACAGTACAAAGAGTACAGACTTACAGACTAAAATTATTAAAAAAATATTTTTTCCTCTAGAAAACTGTTTTATTTTTTTTATTTTTTTATTTTTTGGTTTCAGAATTTTTCTATCAGATTTTGACTATCTTCAACCTATTAAAAACATGGCTGTTTTACTATAAGTCAAACTGAGTAAGGTCTGCAACATCATATAAAACGTGTCTGGCACTTTCTAGATTCATGTTGACTCACCAGATGTGCTTCAACTTGTGCCAGTAATGCAAACCAATACTGCTCCAAACCAGTGCCTGTAATTCTGTGAAACACAAATGTTTTATTGTTTGTTAGTTTTCCAGGGATGCAAGCCCCCTGCACCCTTCATGTTGGAGAGGGACTCTCTCACCCCCTAATTTATATGTGCTAACTCCATAGTCATACAACAAACTCAGTGAGTGATAATCCTATCAGTACTCGTTTGTATTACTGGCACTTACATAAAAGGCAGTACACCTGTAAGGCTCCCATAGTTCTCCAGGAACAAGTTTACGTCATAATCAATAAATAAGAATCTGATGATTATTGCCATTCAAATCAGTGTCTTTTTTTGTTTTGTTTTTGTTTATCAAACTTCACTTCTGAATGAAACTGACCAAAACCCCTTGCTGTAGGAAAAAAGAAATATAAACATCATTTATTAAAAATGGATGCAAACTCCCTCAGACTGTATGTGCACTTATAAATCCACCAGAGGTGAAGGGCCAGCTTCATTAATAGAATCAAGGGCATTTTGCTCATATCAGCACAAAAGTTGTAAATAAACCAGTAATATGCAAATATGCCTCAGTGAATTTAGAATGTCTCTGCGCATAACAGAATTAAGTGCAGCAGCAGTACACTCACTATCAGTTGTAGCCACTCTGTAATTCATGAAAACGGTCTTATAAAGATTGATGTTCATTAACAAAGCTACATAAATTATACTACCCCAATGCAAGTTGCATGACATTTGAAATCCATACATATATTCAGTAATCCCTCCAGTAAGGCCAATAACAACCACAGATATCCCTGCATGTTGTGTAGTAATAAAATTCAATTACTGGAAGTTATGGATTCCAATGGAATATATACAATTTCTAATAAAAATGTAATAAAGGCAAAGAGCAATTACAGCCACTTTGTGAGGGCTAACAGTAGCTATCAATGGGTGCAGGACATGTGTGAGGAACACAAGTAATGCACACACCAAGGAAATAGAGAGATAGAAAAGCAGAGATGGGGTATGGGTGAAGAAGGGACACACAAGAGGTATATTGGAGCAGGAACATTTGAGGGACAATAAAAGGGGCATGGGCAATTTTCTTTTTTTTGGTGGGAATATACCCCATTTTTTAGGTTTTCTGTAGAATAGAAGGAAAGGAGAAAACAGGGAAAAAGGAAGAGAAGAGCAAAACAACAGATAAGAAATACTGCAAGACATGACAGACAAAGATTGGCGAGAAACAGAAAGGAAAGGTACACAGACAGCACACTCTGCAACATGGACAAGAGAACATTGACAAACATGGAAGAGCTGCACACCAGCTATGGTGAAATACAGAAATATAGATGTACCTATGCATTATTACATTATGATATATTGCAAACTATGTGACAGTCAGACCTTAATGTGTATGACCAATGTCAGTTGTGTGGTGCAGAGTAATAAATAAGGATCACAGTACACATTGGATACTGAATCTGATACCCAGGTAGTCTGTCAGCAGTGCAAGTATAAGCCAAGCAACAGCACTGATGAGCAAATGCAGCCCATGAAATGCTGGAGGATACCAGAACCTCTGGCCATGCATGTAAAAGGCAAGCAACCAAGCACAGTGCCAAACAGCAGTACTGTAGCAAAGCAACAAAATGGTTGCTACTTTCACAAGTAGATGCACACAACCTAAACAGATGTGTAATGGAATCAGTATGTCACAGACACATGCCGTGATGGAAGCAACATGCAGATGTATATGTATATGTACGTATGCCCTTTGTTGGCCTAACAGGAAACTATCGGAAAGCAATGTCAGTACACATACACACACCAATGGCATGCAATAATATACATTCTGGAATCTGTAATTAATGCCATATAACAACCATTAGGTCCTGTACATGAAGTACGACAAATTATACTGGGTAATATGTAGCACACAAGTATAAAAAGAAAAAGCATGTGATGCTAGCAATCACTAGCAGCTTGTGTGCATACGTCCTGCATCTGCATAATGCCCATAGGCTGGCACAAATTGACCTTCTAATAAAGCAACTATATGAAAATGGGCAAGAATTCCAAGGAAGGTGAACATATACCATGCATATGTACAAGATATATGCCATACTACAAAGGGAGATGAGAGGTGGAAAACAGGGGCCCACAACAAGGAAGACATGCCACCAAAGCTAAGTACAAAAAAAGATAAAGCAGCCCAACACTATTTAATGGGACACATTGCAAATGTATGTGTACACTACATAGGGTGGTGTTGAAGTCAACCCAAGCTACATTGAAGTGAATGGCCAATGTATGTCACATTGGCAGACTACATTGCTGTCGGTAAGAAAAAAGGCCATGTATAAATCATGTACACACACACAGTATTGTGAAATCATCTAAAAGCAAGAGGCCTAGGTAAACAGGCTAAGAATTTGTATCACATACACATATATACACTGCCATGCCAGTGTATAACAGCATATGCAATTAATATCAGTGTAAATATATATCTATATCTATATCTATATCTATATCTGTATCTATATCTATATCTATATCTATGCCACAGCAGAGGTAGCCACCCGGTGGTATAAACCTTGGCTCAAGATGATTGTCACTGTTGAAGTGACACTCTGACCTCCTGTGCAAAAATGGGAAAAAGGGGTAGAGGATGGATGGATGGATCTATATCTATCTATCTGTGGGCAAAGACAGTCCTGTGAACAACATCAGAGCATAGTAACATAAAGCCAATCACTGCTCACAGTCTAAAAGCACAAGGTGTTTCTCTATCGATCAGAATATATGCAAGCATGTACGTAAATCAGTGCAGTTGTTGAAAAATGCGAATGCATGTGAATATGAAATGCATGCAGAAATATAACAGGACAAAAAAGGCATACTTTAATGTTACTATATAAATCAGCACTACCAAGATATATACATAAATATATATATATATATATATATATATATATATATATATATATATATATATATATATATATATATATATATATATATATACATAAATGGTACAGTGGTGGTCTATGCATTCTGTAAAGTAGGACTGTCCATGTATAGCAGACACAATTATAAGACAACATGGCACCATCATTGCCAATACATGCCACACACAAAGCCAGTATGCCAGTTTGACAGCACGATGAGTGGCATACAAATTACAGGAGCAAGGATGTGCCCTGCTTTTGAACAAACGTGACATAGCAGATATGTTTACACTATAGCCCTGACACCTACCCATCACATTGTGTTATTTGCAGAGTATGGGCAACAAATTGTTTGAGAGTTGCTGTCAATTCCACCCATTTATACAGCAGAACTCTTGCGTCAGTAGCAGCATGTTAACTGCAAACTGCATATTTATGACATACAGGGTCAAAGTGCATTGGCCATAACAACAATATACTGCATTGCATGAATAGGAGTGCGCACATACACACACATATAATGAGTAACACTCCTGCCCACATGGAGCAATGTATGCATCAAGTAGAGAAACTCATGGACATCACCATGATGACTACATTTGTAATGTGGTAATGTGTGTCAAGCACCCATTGCAACATAAATGCTAAATGTCACTTGACAGCTTCATTGCAAGTTTGGCCATGTATGACATAAGCATGGCAAGAAAATGCTATGCATGCACAAATGTGCCTTTATAGTCCAATCGCTTATATGGCAAACACCATGGTGGGAGCAGTACACTGTCTTGATGGCCACCCTGATGAGGATGAACATCACAAATTATCTCCCAGGCTATTTTCCTGAATGTGCCTGCATAGCCCATGCCATATCATGAAAGAAATTCCCCATTATGTCCCTCAACTGTTTCTGAATCTGTGTCAGTCATGACCTCCCAGATCTGGCGCCAAAAATTGTCTTGTGGTGGTGCTGGGCAGTGACTTTTCTGGGGTCTAGCAGGAATGATGGTAAGTGCAAGTCCAGATTCTTCCTATCACCATCATCATTTCTGTCATGGTCATCATCTTCAACTGAGGACTCAAGCAGTAGTTTCGCATGTGCTCATCTCTAGCATCTGATAGGTGAGCATCCATAGTTCCCATGCTCTGTCAAAGTGATTCACAAGACAAGACAAAAAGGAAAGCATGTAATATGCACAATTGTGTTCAGAACATACCCACAGTGACACAATGCACAGGCAGAGAACATTCAGTATGACACATTAAAATAATTTATGCCCATTATCAAGTGTACCACCATATAGGATGTAGGTCACAAATCCAAACCATAACAGTGAAAACCACATGTTTGTCAGGAAGCACATTCCTGTGAAAAACATAGTGGTCATATAACACAAATCGATGTGCACATCAGAACTATAACAGACATTAACTGCCATGTCTTCAACATGTGATCTCTGCATATGAGAAGAAAGGTGTATTACCATACATTGCAGGTGTTATTGAAATCACATTTTCAGATGATATGGCCTAAAAGGATTATGTACAAGGAGTATAATAAAAAATAATTTCTGCTCAAGGATGTATACTTTTGCACACATCACATTTCCTAGGTCCTGTTTTCAATACTTATGGATGATTTCAATAGAGGCCCATGTCAGGGCCACCATATCCATCACAGAATGTGAGCAGGTTACTAAAGGCCATGCCAGGGTATGCATATCACAACTTAACTGAGGAAATCATGACATTACCTGAACAATGCTTATCAGGCATCATTAGGCATGACAAGCATGCACACAGGCAACACACTTAAATGCCATAACACTGTGTCATGCAACACTCACATGCATCTACTTTGCAAAACAACTGCTACTTTGTTAAACCACTATGAAACTGACAAAATGACACAAGTACAATGACCTGCAATGCATATTATTCAATGTATGCCTCACTACATTGGTCAGCCAACTATCTGGCAGAACATCACTGTTTCCATGCTTGCTGTCTTGTACGTGTGCCTTGCACATTTATGTCAGTAACTGAATCTGTGAATCACACACAGCTGTAACCCAGGTGTCTGTACAAGTAATGAGTCACGTGAACAGCCACTAATTAATATATTTGTATAATGGTGATGTAGTGAGACCATAATCCAATGGGAAGTACAAAAGCTATATAAAATGAGCTGAGCAAGGCAACATCTGCATTGGCTGATACAACATAAAATCTATGGAATGCAGCAGAACATCCTAGAAATAATGGGCTATCATAAACACAATAGCAGCCTATTATATGTAAAACTATAGGTTATGTCCTCCAAAACAGTACTGTCTGTCGTGTAATGTATCAATGCCCTACATACATTTATTAGAAATCACTGTGCTTGACACAACAAAATGCAAACAATGTAATACTGATTGGTGATTATGTAACAGACAGTTATAAAAATAAAAATCTGCCTAAGCAGCAGAGACCTCCAAAGCAGACACAAAAGCAACCGCTACCCCAAAACAAAACACGTGCAACAAATAGCTCACAAAGCCAGTGTGCCGAACATTCACAGCTCTTAAGGCTAAACAACACACCTGATAAACTTGTAATAGGTGACTCTATCGTCAGGCACACTGACGTCCCGCTCACCAGGCTGAACAAGGAGAAGGTCATGGTGAGCTGCCTGTTGGGCGCTAGGATCTGCCACATAACACAAGCACTCCGGTCACTCCAAGGCAAGTACAAATATGACTCAGTCACTGTCCATGCTGGTGTGAATGACCTGAGACGTACCTCCCTGAACTACATGAAAAGAGACACAGAGGAGCTCTCTGAGCATGTAGCCCAGGCCGGTATGACCCTGAGCTTGAGTAGCATCTTACCCTCACCAAGAATGATGCCACAATATGAAGACAAGATGATCAATTTCAACAATTGGCTTAAGTATTGGTGTCATTCAAAGGGGATCCAATGTCTATCAGCCTGGGATGACATGCTCGACAAGCCATGATGCTTCGCTAGGGATGGCTTGCACCTGTCACCCCTGGGCTTTCGGATATTGACAAAGGCTCTTGCTACCCCCATAGTGCCTTTTTTAGGCAAGGATCAAAAGACAAACCCACCTCCATAGGTATCACAAGGGATAAGAAACTAAGAGTAATGCTACTCAATGCCAGAAGTCTAAACCTCAAGATGCACACACTCAAAACTCTCCTTAGCATGGAGAACATCGATATCTGTGCAGTAACAGAAACTTGGTTCAAGGGTCCCGAGAGCACCCCAGCACTACCAGGTTATACCTCATACCATGCTTTTCGGCCCCAAAACTTGGACAAAAGGAGGGGGAGTATCAATATTCGTCAAAGATACCCACACCTACAGGTTGGTGGCACAGCACGAAGCATCAGAGACTATCCATGTGCAACTAACAGTGGGTAAAACTGCCTTCCAGTTTATAGCCTGCTACAGACCACCATCCCAGACCCAGGAACCCCACTCGGCCTTCCTGAGAACACTGGAAAATATGAAGGTCTCTCCAAACACCATTATATTGGGCGACTTCAACTACCCAAACATAGACTGGGAGCATTACTCTAGCTCCAACACCCAAGCCCAAAGGTTCCTAGAATTTATAAATTCAAATGCTATGGAACAACTTGTTACCACTCCCACAAGAGGGGAAAACATACTGGACCTGATCATCACCAACATGGGGACTCTATGCTCCAGACCAGAAGTGTATCCCTCACTGGTAAGATCAGACCATACACTAATCTCACTGGATATTCACATCCCGACTCTACCCCCTGCCCTGAAAACCACAGTGAAAACTTCTCTAAAGCAAATTTCACACTCCTCAAAACCGAGGTGGAATCCTTCAAAGCCCCCGGGCCTGTGAAAAATACAGCCCAGACCGAGAATCCTTTATAAACGCATTCTATGAACACCTTCAGGAATGCATGGATCATGCAATCCCAAATAAAACCAAGACCCAATCCTCCAAAGGCAGACGTCCTGTGTGGTGGACCCCAGCCATAAACAAACTATACAATAGAAGGAGGAAGCTACTACATGATAGAGCAAAATCCCAAAAAGGGAAGGCATCTCTGATCAGTATTAGCAAAAAACTATGGGCACTCATAAAATTGTCTAAGGCCAGCTTTGAGAGAAAAATTGCACAGGACACTAAGGATAATCACAAGGCTTTCTTTAGTTATGTTAGGAACCTGGGTGGGAATTCCCAGATATGCTCAGAATTAGTCCAAAATGACAAAAAATACACCGAATCCACAGACATTGCCAACATCCTAGCTGACAGGTTCAGCGTAAACTTCTCCCCCCCCTCCCCACCAAAAGGGCAAATATTTATCCCAGCAGAGTGCTGCCCCCCTGACATCTCAGATGCTCAGGTAAGAGCTGCCCTCTCCAAAGCAAAAAACACAGCATCAATGGGACCAGACGGTGTCCCGGGCTGCGTCCTACATGAACTCCAAGAAGAGCTAAACCCAAACATAAAACTACTGTTCAATCTCAGCCTTACTACAGGATATGTATCCAAAGAGTGGCGTACATCAACAGTGGTCCCTCTCCACAAAGGTGGTGCCTCAACAGATCCTGGAAACTATCTCCCCATAAGCCTGACTAGCTTGGTTTGCAAAGCTATGGAAAGGATCATCATGGACCTCATAAATAAAGACATTGGGGACATACAGACACTAGATCCTACCCAGTTTGGCTTTGTTAAGGGCAGATCCTGCCTCTTAAACCTGGTTGATTTCTTTGAAACAGTCACCAAGGCCATTGACGAGGGGAAGGTGGTCCACACAGCCTACCTGGACCTCGCAAAAGCTTTCGATACAATACCCCACTCAGGCATTATAGAAAAGCTCACCAGCTTAAATATAAACCCCTATGTCACTAGATGGGTTGCAAACTGGCTCAAGGACAGAACCCACATGGTTAGAATTGCTGGAGCCATGTCAGACTCCAAACCAGTTAAAAGTGGCATCCCACAAGGCTCAGTCCTGGGACCTCTCTTGTTCGGTATATATTTCTTGGAGGTACAGGCTAACACGGAAGGACTGTGGCTGACTAAGTTTGCAGATGACTGCAAACTGGGCGCCATAATCGACTCTCCAGCCGACACAAGCATCCTCCAAAAGGGCCTCATAGAAACAGACAACTGGTGCCAGAGCCATGGCCTCAAGCTAAACGCCAAAAAGTGTATAGTCATCCCCTTTGGCAAAAACAAAGTGCCCACAAATTACCACATAGGTGGTAATCCATTAAGTACAGAAGAAGTAATTAGGGACCTGTGGACCCAAGTTGATAGCAATCTCTCATTTGACAACCACGTGGCCAAAGTGGTTAGAAAAACATTTTATATAGCCCACCTAATCATGAAGGGATTCACATCTAGATCAGGGGAGGTCATCGTGCCTCTTTACTCATCCCTCATCAGGCCCATAATTGAGTACAATGCCCCAATCCAAATCCCATCGAGCTACGCACTTGAGAGACTTGAACCTCAGCACTGAAATAAATAGGACATGCTGGAGGGACAGATTCATAACCCAGAGGCTCCCTTCACTCTGGAATAAAATCCCAGTCCAGGTTAGGCAGAGTCCCTCATTGACTCTCTTCAAGAGGAATCTTGATGAGTGGATGGGAGATCGTAGGTTAACCCCGGGTATCACGTCTGTGTCACTGTTAGACAGAGGCACAGTATACTAACCTCGAAAAAGGGCATAGCAAAATTAATTTAAAATGGGTGGCGAAAGCCAAACACACTCTGGCTAGGCTTATAAATGCCCTAGGGCAGATAGCCTAGTATGAACCTATGAACCTATGAACAGGAATGGCCATGTGCACAACTATACAAGTGTGTGAAAATCAAAGCATCAAAACTGTAGAAGGCCGAAGTGATACCCATGTGGAACTGAAACAGACCACTAAAACAGTGGGAACACTGCAACACTACACACCCATTCCATATGCAAACAGGAAGACCGTGCATAACAGATTGGTCATAGAGTACTCTACCCAAACATTCAAGTCTACTAACACCAAGCAATAACTAATACATGACTTATAGCAAGCAAATGCATGCTGTGACAGTTATACTTAACTGACTGTCAAGTAAGTTGTGATGCAAAATTCACATTACCTTCAGAAAACATGGCCTGATCCTAATCATATCTAAAATATTTTTATGACATTCATACTGGTAATCACATTAATAATATGACTATTGCAGTTACCTTACAGATGCATGATGGGTATTCTTGCATTAGTTGTAATATGGATGGAAATGCCAGAAAAGCCAATCCTCTAACAATGCTCACATCCCCGGCTGTGTGCTCCACGAACTCAACGAGGAATTAAACCCACAGCTAGGACAACTGTTTAATCATAGTCTCACCTCTGGATACGTTCCCAGGGAGTGGCGCACTGCGACTGTGGTCCCACTTCACAAAGGCGGTGCCTCCACCGACCCTGGAAATTACCGGCCCATTAGCTTGACAAGCCTTATCTGCAAAGCTATAGAGAGGATCATAATGGACCTCATAAATAAAGACATAGGGAATTTGCAGACTTTGGATCCAACCCAGTTTGGCTTTGTCAAAGGCAGATCATGCCTTCTAAACTTGGTTGACTTTTTTGAAACAGTCACCAAAGCCATTGATGAGGGAAAGGCAGTCCATACAGCCTACCTCGATCTGGCGAAGGCCTTCGATACAATACCCCACTCGGGTATCATTGAAAAACCCATCAGCTTAAATGTTAACCCATACATCACAAGATAGGTTGCAAACTGGCTGAGTGACAGAACCCACAGGGTCAGAGTTGCTGGCGCCATGTCAGACTCAAAGCCTGTCACAAGTGGTGTCTCACAGGGCTCAGTCCTGGGCCCACTCTTGTTTGGCATCTACTTTTCCGAAGTACAAGCAAACACAGGAGGGTTATGGCTGACAAAGTTTGCAGATGACTGCAAACTGGGCGCCGTAGTCAAAAACACATCTGACACAGATATCCTTCAGAAGGGTCTCACAGAAATGGATAACTGGTGCCAGAGCCAAGGCCTAAAGTTAAATGCCAAAAAATGCATAGTCATACCCTTCGGGAAAAACAAGGTTACCCCTAGCTACCACATAGGTGGCAATCCACTGAGCACAGAAGAAGTTATCAGGGACCTGGGGACCCAGGTTGACAGTAGTCTGTCATTCGACACCCATGTAGCTAAAGTAGTTAGGAAGACCTTCTACATTGCCCACCTTTTCATGAAGGGATTCACATCTAGATCAAGAGAGGTCATAGTCTCCCTATACTCATCACTCATCAGACCAATGATTGAGTACAATGCCCCATTCGGAATGTATCTGACCCGACACTTGCAGCAGCTGGAGAGGCCACAAAAGTTCCTCACCAAAAGGATAAAGGGTCTCAAAAATCTGTCCTATGCTGCCCGACTGAAAGAACTCCAGCTCTATTCAGTCGCTTACCGCTTGCTCAGAGGTGTCCTTTGCCTGACATACAAGGCCATGTCAAACCCAGATTTGATGAATATGCTTCACCTCAAAAAATCTAGATCCGTCAGAGCCACTAGGGTGGGAGACTTAAACCTCGACACGGCTATTAATAGGACGTGCTGGAGGGATAGATTCATCACCCAAAGACTCCCTATGTTATGGAACAAAATCCCGGTATATGTGAGGCAGAGCACCTCGCTGGCCTTGTTCAAGAGAAATCTTGACCAATGGATGGGAGATTGCAGATATACCCCAGGGATTACCTCAGTGTCACTGCTCGACAGAGGCACAGCAAAATAATGGGTATAGTTCCCCATACTAAAGGGGTGGCGTAAGCCACAAAACTATGGGCTAGGCTTGTAAATGCCCTTGGGCAGATAGCCTAGTATGAACCTATGAACCTATGAACCTATGAATCTATTCTAGGTACAAAATGTGAAAAAATAATCAACACACCTCTCTTCCCACACTGCTCCTCCAACCTGTGCATCTGCTTGATGCAGAAAGCACAGTTCCTAGTATTTTCTTAATCACCTGCAAAAAGTAAAACACCTGAATTAATGAATGAATGACACTATGTAGATATAAAATAACAGTGAAATATATTGAGCAGCTCATGTTCTCTAACTTTTACATTGAATAACATTACAGAATCTACTTACACATTGTTTGTGTCACACACAATTCTTTGCATAGTGGAAGACTAATGAACACAGATTGGAGAATTTGAGATTTCAACCTATGACTCAGCTTTGTTCACACTATAATCCTGACATCTAACTGCTTAGCTAATCCAGTTTGGCTGAGATTGCATGTAAATGCAGTTAAACATATCAGAGCTATGACTGTGCAGGGATGGGATAGTACCAGTTTACACATTACAATATGGTTAAAATACAGTTCAACATGCCCAGTATTTATTAACAAAACTTGCAAGTATGATAGTATGTCAACACAGTGGTCACAACACAAAAACACAACTGTAACATTTCATACCTCAAACTGTGGAACACTTATATAACACATAGCTACTCTTAATGGATAATTATGAATTCCTGTTCATCACAGACACATAGATGAAGTTTAGGTAGGAAGACAGAAAATATGTGCATACATTTTGTTGTTACATTATAAATTATACATCCCAGATATCCCAGACATCAGGGGATATCCCTCTAAGTAACAGTATGAGAAGGATGGTGACTTGGAGTCAATGAACAATGACAGGGTTATGCAGTACATTCAATTTCCCAATGTTGCCATATTCCATATTCATTCTACAGAACTATCCCACTATGTTCAAATCTTTACATATAAAACTGTAGTAAAAGAGTTGCTGTTGGCTGAAAATTATGGATCCAAACCAAACCAAAACAGAAGACAAACTGATAGAAAAACAGACACAAAAGACCACAGAGATTCCGATAAATCCAGTTCAACAACTTAAAATGTAATATTAGCTCTTTCATTTTATTTTATAACAAAACTTCTTCAGATGAAGTTAACTAAGCACACACACTGTTTAAATACAATTCTAAAAGGCCATGTGATAACTTTTTTAAAAACGTTTTTGGATGTCACATGATTTTAAGCTGATCATGTGTTTTTAAAAGCTTTGGCTGTCACATAATTTTAAGGTGATCACATGATTTTTAAAAAGTTATCACATGACCTTTTGGAACTGTATTTAAACTGTGTGTGTTTTGTTCACTTCACCTGAAGAAGTTTTGTTATAAAATATAATGAAAGAGCTAATGTTACGTTTTAAGTTGTTGAGCTGGATTTGTCAGAATCTCTGTAGCCTTGGGTGTGTGTTTTTTTAGCAGAAAATTATGGATAACAAAGATATCCATAGACATCCAAGCAATGCATGCTATAGTCGCAAATATTGTATAATACCTGTAAACATCAACAAGCAGGTATCTATATAAGCATTTTCAAAATGTTTACACATAGTCACAGAGTTACTGAAATGTGCCCCTACATGGATTTGAACCTACAGCTAGTCATGATATATATGTATGTTAACCTCTCACCTAATATGCTGAGCAAAGACACAGTACAGTACATTTTGTCTTAACTATTTTTATGTGTGCGTGTGTGTGTGTGTGTGTGTGTGTGTATGTGTGTGTGTGTGTGTGTGTGTGTGTGTGTGTGTGTGTGTGTGTGTGTGTGTGTGTGTGTGTGTCCGTATTCCTTTCTATAATGGGGGAAAATGCAATAATCTGACACCTAAATTGTGTAGGCCCTCATGCTACAAAAAACTGCCAGATAGCATCAGTTTCAAAAACATACGACATATTATAGACACTCAAAACTGCATTGGTCTTGTGTTCAAGATACAGGTATTTAACAATATTCATAGGATCATAGAAAGTTACTAGGCTAATGGCAAGCCTAGCCAAGTTCTACTCATTTCAATGATCAGCACAAATTGCCCCTGTCCAAGAGGGACACAGGTGGAACCCCTTGGGTGAATTTATGGTTACCCATCCAATCATCCCGATTGTGTTTGAACAGTGCTCTGTTTGACATGAAGTGAGAGCCCATTCTGAAGGTGTGGTAAACTCTAGAGAAAAATCTGTCCCTCCAGCAGGTTCTGTTAATGTCACATACCAGGTAAAGTTCTTTAAAGCAAGTAACTTGTGTACCATTTGACTTACAGATATACCACATTTCCAATAAATCAGGGTTAGAGATTGCCTTATATGCAAGGCATATATTGCCTCTGAGTAGTCTGTATGAAACAGAATAAAGTGACAGTGATTTCAGACAATCCACATAGGACAGATGCTGAAGATCTACCTTGAATTTTTCTTGAAAGGAACTTTTTGTGGTTTTTCCAATTGCTGTATGTGCTTGGAAAGGTACATACCAAAAGGAGTGCTGTACTCAATTATTGGCCTGATGATGGACGTGTACAGAGAGGTTATAACTTATTTTTTTCTGGATGCAATGCCCTTAATTATGAGATGAGCAATTTAGAATGCCCTTCTTACCACTGTGGAGACATGGTGATCAAAGGTAAGGTTGCTGTTGACCTGTGTGCCCAGGTCTCTCACTACTGAGTGCGTACTTATGATGTTGTTATTGATATGGTAGTTAGCAGGAATACTGCACTTACCAAAAGGGAGTATAATACATTTTTGCATTAAATTTAGGGCCATGACTTTTGCACAAATCATTTGTTTGTGTAAGACCCACTTGTAGGATGCTGATATCATTTGGAGATTCTATGACCGCTCCCAGTTTGCAGTCATTAGCAAACCTTGTCAACCACAAACCTTCAGTTTTTAGCTTGTACTTTGAAGAAATAGATTCAAACAGTAGAGGTCAAAGGACTGATCCCTGTGGAACACCACTGGTTACAGGTCTGCTGTTGGAGTTGGATTCCCCTACTTTGACTATATGGTTTCTAACAGTGAACCAGTTAGGAACCCAGCTCATGGTAAAAGGGTTGATACCTAGCTGTGTGAGTTTATCAATGATGCCCCAGTGAGGGATAGTGCCAAAAGCCTTGGCTAAGTCTAGGTAGGCTGTATGCACAGATTTCCCCTCATCCAGGGCCTTGGTGACTGTCGCAAAGAAGTCCAACAGGTTTAACAGGGATGATCTCCCTATGACAATTCCAAACTTGGTAGGCTCAAGTGATTGGAGATTACCCATATATTTGTTGAAAAGGTTCATGATTATTCATTCCATGGCCTTGCAGATAAAGCTAGTCAGGCTAATAGGTCTATAGTTCCCAGGGTCAGTGAAAGCACCACCTTTGTGCAAGGGGATAACAGTGGCCATTTTACGTTCGGCTGGGATGAAGCCAGAGCTTAGACTATGATTGAAAAGAGTACCCAGTAGTGTTGCTAATTTTTGTTTGAGCCCATGTATGATGCAACCTAGGATGTTATCAGGTCCCATAGATCAGGTATTGTGCAGTTTGTAAAGTAGAACTGATTAAGAGATGTCTGTATGAGTTACTATTCACATGTACAGAAACAGAGTGTGCAATACTCATGGAGTATTACAGACAATGGAAAAGTGCATAAGTCATCATTGACATAGGTGTTATAGACTTCAGTGACCTATGGCCATACTGGATGTGTGAAATGATGTACTTATATATTAGAAAGCAAACATGTCTAATGTTTAATAGCATGTTTATGATAAACAATATTAAACAAACCCTATGGGAATCAAACCCATAATTACAGGGAGAACAATCACATTGCCTTCTTGATAAAGCAGATGAGCTAATTGTCAGACTAGCTAGATAATGGGTTTAAAAGGCAAGTATCTGACATATGGGTATCAGCAATATCTCTTGATTTCCTTAGGAATGTAGAGGTATGCTTAGGATTATGACACTTACTGTAGGCATCCATTGACTCTGCACGTCAATAGTCCTCCGGCAAAGATCTTCAGTATCCTTCCAAATGCATTTCTTCATATCAGTGATGAACCTGCACCCCATTTCAGTAGATTCTCATATGATGTCAATGCTCCCTTAAAATCCAGTTACAGATGATGATCATTGTGAAGTTTTGTGGTCTGGTTTTCACACAATGCTCCAGTGTAAACGGCCAACATCTGGGTGAGCTCCTCCTCGAACCAATTAGGCACCTGGACACATCAAAGCCTCCTGGAAGTAGCTATCTTAATGATAATGTTGAGAATGTGGATATCTCAAAATTTAATAAATAGCACACTGAGGTCCCACTCAGCTTGCAGGTAGAAATTTTCTGTTCTGTAAATGTATTAAAATCACAATTTAAAAAATGAGCTTATGGGATCATTTTGGACGGATGGTAATGGGCACATGCTATATGATCCTTTTTAAAGACACCTACTGTTTAGTTGTGCGAGCATCTTCCCACTACATTGAGCTATTGCTTAATGCACTGAATTTCAAGAACTTATGAGGGCATGCACAAATGGGATTCCAAAATCTTGAATTTTAAGGAACTTCATTAATTATGTGTGGTGCAAATGGTAAAAGGTTGTGTGCACTTAGCTGTACTCACTTTCAGTTTCTTTCCTTATAGACCTATGTTACCATTACTCCTTAGGAATGTAGTTTATATGAGTAAGTTGATGCATTTTTAGAAAATTTACTGCCATACAAAAAATGTGTCTATATTACCATATTGCACGCTCAGAAGAGCGAATGACAGATAATCGACCCCATGTAAGTGAAAGCTTACAACGTCGAAACTTCAGAACAGCGATTATTTTCCAATGGAAAATAATCGCTGTTCTGAAAAAAAAAAAACAGTAAAACATTACTTAATGTGGGGGCCTGTGCCCCCCACAACCGCCCCTTAAATATACCAACTCAGAGATCGTACTACAGTGCCAAAAAAACAAAGTAGAGAAAGCGGCCAAACAAATTCTTTCCCAGGGAAAGAATTCGCTAAAACGCCGTTTCGCTAGATTATGTTACAAGATATGCTGAGGCAGTGGCTTTGTCCTCCATTGAGGCTGAAAAGGTGGCAAATGCTTTGTTAGAGATTTTCAGCAGTGTAGGTTTCCCAAAAGAAATAATGACTGACAGAGATTCCAATTTCATGTCAGACCCGCTGGCTTGTCTGCGGAAGTACTGTGGGGTGAAGCACCTGAAGACTTCCTCCTACCATCCCCAGACTAATGATCTTGTTGAGAGGTTAAACTCTACAATCAAGTCTATGCTACGAGCATTTGCAGACCAGTTTAAGAGGGAGTGGGACAAATATTTGCCCCATCTGTTGTTTGCTTATAGAGAGGTTCCCCAGGAATCCACAGGTTTTTCATCATTTGAGTTGTTGTATGGGCATAGGGTGAGGGGGCCTCTAGATTTAATTCATGATGAGTGGGAAGATGAGTGTGAATCTCACAAGGAGTCTGTTGTGGCATATTTCCTAAACCTCTGGACAAGGCTCAGGGAACTAATGGTCTTGGCCCAGGAGAAGGTGGCAGAAGCCCAACAACAGAAAAAGGTATGGTATAACAGGAATGCTGGAGCTAGAGAGTATGCTGTAGGGCAGCATGTAATTGTTCTCATTCCTGTCAGCTACAACAAGCTGCAAGCAGCCTGGGAAGGACCCTGCAAGGTGGTAAGGAAGGTCAGTGATGTTAACTACATGGTAGAACTACTAGGCAGGGGCACAAATTGTACCATGTTAACATGATGAAGCCTTATCATGACAGGGAGGTCCTTGTGATTAGTATTTGCAGTGGATTGCAGGAGGAGTCTGAGGGAGATCTGGTAACTGATCTCCTCAGTGAGGCTCAGACTGACACCTCAGTGGAAGGAGTAGCAATGTCCCAAATTTGAGAAATCCGAGCAGTGTTACAGGAGTTTGTGGACATGTTCACTGGGAAACCAGGGTGCACCCATCTGGTGCAGCATCAGGTGGAGACAGGACCCAAAGGCCTATTAGGCAGGCCCCTTATAGGGTGCCTGAGAAAGTCAAACAATCTCTGATACAGGAGATGTTGGAACTAGGGGTAATTTATTTATTTATTTATTTATTTATTTATTTATTTAACAGTCCCTGGGCCTCCCCAGTGGTGCTGGTGCCAAAGAAGTATGGCAGTACCAGGTTCTGTGTGGACTACAGGAAATTAAATAATCACACAGAGTCAGACGCTTACCCCATGCCTAAGACAGATGAGGCCCTAGGATAGCTGGGTGGGG
This sequence comes from Protopterus annectens, assembly GCF_019279795.1. Lineage (NCBI taxonomy): Eukaryota > Metazoa > Chordata > Ceratodontiformes > Protopteridae > Protopterus > Protopterus annectens. The sequence goes on along the minus strand of NC_056726.1, from coordinate 894,350,191 downwards.
CTAAGTAGCTTACCACCATTGATCTTACCAAGGGTTACTGGCAGGTGCCCTTGACTCCCAGTGCTAGAGAGAGGTCAGCCTTTGTGACTCCTTTTGGCTTGCATGAGTCCACAAAGATGCCCTTTGGGATGAAACATGCCCCAGTGACTTTCCATAGGCTGTTAGATCATATCCTAGCAGGAGCAGGAGGGTTTGCCCTTGCTTACCTAGATGATCTTGCCATCTACAGCCATTCCTGGCAAGAGCACCTTCAACATGTCAGGGAGGTGCTGGGCAGACTACAGGCGGCAGGGTTGATCATTAAACCGAGCAAATGTCAAGTGAGTATGGCAGAGGTCTCCTACCTGGAACATAGAGTGGGGAGTGGTAAGATCGGGCCAGAACATGCCAAAGTGGAAGCCATTCAGGCATGGCCTGCATCTTTTACCAAAAAGCAGGTGAGGGCATTCTTAGGGACCACAGGGTACTACAGAAAGTTTGTTCCCAGTTATAGTACCATAGCTGCTTCCCTCACAGACCTGACAAGGAATAACAGGCCAGATAAGGTAATGTGGACCATCACCTGTGATCATGCATTCTAGAAGCTTAAAGAAGCTTTGGGAGTATCCCCTGTGTTAGCCAGTCTAGATTAAAACAGATAATTTGTTGTGTAGGTGGATGCGTTGAACCATGGGGTGGGGGCTGTACTTAGCCGGAAGAGCACCCAGTGGTTTATATTAGTCGTAGTCTCCATCCTAGGGAGGAATGCTATGCAGCTGTAGAAAAGGAATGTCTAGCCATAGTGTGGGCACTGCAGAAACTTCAGCCTTATCTGTATGGAAGGAAATTCACTGTAGTTACAGATCACAATGCCCTAACATGGTTACACTGAGCCAGCCAGCAAAATGCTAAGTTGCTAAGATGAAGCCTAGGGTTGTAAGCATATGATATGTCAGTGCAGCACTGTAGTGAGATTAGCAATGCCAACACAGATGGCCTCTCAGGACAGGGAGACAGATAGACCTAACCCTCTCAAGCAACTTTTCCTCAAGGGTCACCTGAAAAACTAGCTTGAGTTCTCAGGGAGGGGAGAAATGTGAAAAACTGAAAGGCTGCCAGTCCAGCCAGATAGATTCTTGTAAATAATTCTATGTGATTTGTAAATATTAATATAATCCAAGGCTGGTTTTACAAATGTAAAAGAGATCTATATGTTATGATTAAACATATTGTACAGAGCTTCAAAAATGTAACCACAATGCACTCTACTGGGAGAAAGCTAATAAGTCAAGCATTGTATGACTAATCTCAAACTCAGATACATAATGTCTGGACCAGCAAATTATTTCTATTGTTTTGAGACCAGAGTTAATTGCTAGATTTTACATGTATAATGTATTTTATTGCTATGACTTCCTGGCCAGGTTCAAGATCAAAGAACTGTTAAACTCTGAGTTTCTTTTAGCCTTACAAATTAAACCAGAGAAGTGTCAAGAATGATGTAATCTAAAATGAGTCAGCAGTGATGTATTATCAATTTAAGACTTTCTCAGAGAGAGAGAGAGAGAATTAGAGCATTTTGCATTTGTCTTCAGAACTGACAACATCACCAGTACTCTGCCTTTGGTCTGTATGTATGTAAGTATTTAGAACATTGTTTGTGTTAGAAATAGATAGAAAATATTAAGTTTAGTCGAGCTGGTTTCTATATTTATGTCAAACTACTCTACAGTATTATTTTAAGTATTTTCCTATGTCTGAACTCTTGACTAGCATTGTGTTGAATTGAGGAGATTTGTCTTGTGTTTTTATTATTTGATATTAAATATTTTAAACCGTTCGACTGTGGCTGTTTTGTGTAGAGATAATTTAAGCTCTAGAGTATATTGCATGTATATAGTGATACTGCCCAAGCCACTCCAATAAGCCTTGCTGTTAGTCATACTTACTAATAGGATAATAATAATATTGCACAATAAAATTGGAGGCCCTTTGGTAAGGCCCGTATTAGTAGCTGATATTAGTGGTTGGTGGCAGTGATTTCTACCTTATAGCCTGGGCAGAGAAGGGGGCATAGCTAGAGAACCTGTGCCAGCCTTCCCCAGGAGTGTCTGAGTATTTGTATATAACTCTTATCTCAAAATGTGTGTGTGTGTCAGATACTTGGGCAGGGACACAAAGCACTGATTGGACAAAGAGATTGCTGGAGGTTCTAGCTTGTCTACTAGGCTGAGACCTGTACCCTGTAGCTGGACCAGTGGGGAGTCTTATTGGGGATCTGGAGAGAAAGGGAGAAACCAGCCCCAGACCGACTGTGATTTCTGTGTGCTCTTAAAGGAAATTGCACTTTGCTGTGTGTGTGTACTTGTTATCCTTCCCAATGTGCATGTCCCTCACTGGTGCTAGTGGTGAGGATTGAGGCTCCTTGATTACTGAGCCAATGCACGGGCATCACACAGAGATCACAGGTTATGTTGTTGTTCTAAGTGTTATGTATTCATACATTATTTCCATAGCACATATGTTGTTTGATATGTCACAGTACTGTAGGGGACATGGACTATTTAATATAATTTTGCATTGCACAGGAATGCAGAGAGGATAAATTGACATAAGCTGTCAACATAATCATCTCTATATGCAGGACCCCACATTAATCTAACCATGTGCATATAACTGTTTTACTGATGACAAACAATCCTAGGAGTGACAATTTTTTACCACAGGAAAATGACATAATAATAGATGCTCTTCGACAGCATGAAAAGAGGCTCCTTGGACAGACAGGGAATACAGACTTATGGACGAACCTCAAAACATGATTAATGCTGTGGGAGGTCAAATAGATCCTGGGAGGCCTGTCACCGATGTTCTCTAACATGATCCTTTATGCAGCAATTAGGGTACCCTGGTTTGAGAGGGTGAGATGCCACTACTGGTGGCCCACCATTGACACCACAAATGAGATCACACAGTTTCTTGCATCCCTGCATATAGTGAATGGGGAGTGCCACATGCCCAGGGTTGGGATAGGAGCAGGTGTTCCAGGTCACATATGTATATGTTACTTTGCATAACACTGCTGCATATAGAGTATCTCAGTAAAGATTGTTGTTACATGCATATTCATGTATTGTTATTTTTGTGTTGTACCATACAAATTGCATCATGCACATGGGGGCACATATGCTGTTATGACCAATGTAAGTGTAATGACATGTTGCCATATAAATTCAGTGCAAACATAATATTACAACCAACAGGTTTATTGCCTGAATTCATTTGAACAGGTCCATCCACTTCTGCACAGCAGCAGGACATGAGTGGTGAGTATCTCCATATGCTGTTACTATGACTATTAACTGTTATTGCATTTCCCTCCTCTCTTGCTAGTAGTGTATACTATTATATTGATATTTCCTGACAGTGTAACATACAAGTGCATCTGCTGGGGGCATGACCTGTGCAGGTGCAACTACAAACAGGCCAGATATGGTTTTCCACCATGTTCATAGGCTGCAGCACTGTGTAGCATAATTGTGTTGTATGAAATTAATGTCATTGTTTTTCATACACAGGAACATTTGGCCAAGAGGTGCACCATATGTCATGTGAGTATCACCATGTCATGTCACTGTACTGTATTTGTCATTATGCAACTATGCTGCATACATGACTATATTCTCCTTCTCTGTATTTTTCCACTGTAGGCTCCACATTATGAAAAGCATATTCGCCACATAGTGAGAGTATACTTGTATGCTATTTCCTGTCCTACCTGTCATTGTTTTTCTCCTGTTGTTGTCTTCCATTAATATTGTGTCCTTCTATCCCTGCAGAGGATAGCCACCATCAACATCTCAGCCAAGTCCAACTGGTATGTGTCTGTTTATATCAGCTACTGGGTGCTGTAACTCTGTTGGAATGGTATATGCTGGCAAGTCTGTGATTACTAATGTGTTTATGCCTTTGTTTCCCTAAAACAGTTGCATTTAAAACCTCACTTCTGGTGCTGGTTTCCCACGAGGACATGTCAGGTGTGTGTTACGTTGTCACTCCTAACATATGTCATGTATATTGCATATGTAACATAATTGCCAACTCCATTATATAGGTTACATGGTCCAAAGTCAGATATGACCTGTAAGTCCTTAGCATCTGTAACATTGTAGCGATATAATGGCATATATCAGTAATGATATACAAAATGTGATATAAGCATGTTTACCTGACCTGTGTCATCTCACTCTTCTTTTAGCACTTTCACTGTCTTCATCTACCATTAACTGATCCACAGATCCTGAGGTGAGATCTGATGTGTCTCACTATGGTAACATGGCCCCTGGCACAAAGAACAGGACACAGATTTAGTGATAGAGTCTGGCCTAGATGGTGACAGTCATGTGTATGAGGCTGTAGCCTCAGATGTGGAGGAAAACATTTGCAGGCATTCTAACAGTGTGGGCACTTCAGATGCTGGATTGGATGAGGCCTGTGCACCACAGTCCCATGTTCGCTCTGCTGGTGATGTTGACACTTCTCCACAACACAGCTTTACTGCTCAACATAGTAGAGGGTGTCCACCTACTCCTACAAGAAAATGAATGCTCATAGGAAAACAACTACAAGGGCCTTTTTAATCCTAGCCATGCATTCCAAATCTCTGACAAGTTCTGATATCCTTAATAAGTGTAAGTAGGGGCTTGGGAGATAAAACATTTACAAGCATGGTCCTGGGAGATGAACAATTTACAGGTTGCCTGTGTCTATTAGAGATATATGTGCCAAACCTGTTCTCCATCTAATTGTTGAAGTTGAACTTGAATTGGGTTAAGGAGGATTCTGCTTCACATGGATGGGGATCCCGTTCCATAGACAGGGTAGTCTCTGAGATATATATACCTGTCTCTCCAGCAAGTCCTAGTTATATCACAGGCAAAGTTTAAGTCTTTAGAACAGGTAATTATGATGCTGTTTGTTTTGTGGATATGCAGGAGGTCCATCACAGTTGGGTCTGACAATACCCTGTATGCCAGGCATAGATGTCACCTCAAAATCCTGTAGGAGACAGAATACAGTGTTAGGGCCTTGACATGGTCTGCATAGGACATTTTACTTATGCACTGTATTCTTTTATTGAGGAACCTCTGTGGACATTCTAACTGCTGGATATGTTTGGTTAGGTACATACCAAAGGTGGCATTGTACTCAATGATAGGTCTAATGAATGCTGAATACAGTGGTACAATGAGTTCCTTGGACTTAGATGCCATACGTTTGTTTATAACTTGTGCAACATAGAATGATTTCTTCACTACTGTAGACATGTGATGGTAAAAGGCTAGATTACTGTCTATGTGTGTCACTAAGTCCCTGACTATTGAGTCAACTGTAAGGCTGTCTTGTCAATATGATAGTTACTGGTGGTGAATGACTCCTTGAAGGATACAATTATGCATTTCTTGGCATTTAGTTTTAGTCCATGGTTCTGATACCAGTTATCTGTCTGTGTCAGCCCTTCCTGGAGAACATTTGTGTCAGTGTGGGATTCAATGACAGTTCCTAATTTCCAATCATCTACAAATTTCATCAGCCAGAGACTATTGACATTGGCCTTGACTTCAGAGAAGTAAATTCCAAAAAGGAGTGGTCCAAGGACCGATCCCTGAGGGACTCCACTTGTGACTGGCCTCTTTGTAGAGGTGAACTCCACAATTTTAACTTTTCCAGTCCTGTCTGCAAGCCAGTTGACTATCCACTGGGTGACATATGGGATTGTACTAAACCTCTTGAGTTTGTCAACAATACCTGAGTGGGGTATTGTGTCAAATGCCTTGGCCAGGTCAGGGTAGGCAGTGTGAATAATTTGCCCTCATCAGTTGTTTTAGTGACCTTCTCAAAGAAGTCCACCAGGTTGAGAAGGCATGACCTGTCCTTGACAAAACTGAAACAAAAACTGGGTAGGGTTCAGTGTCTGGAGGTTTATTATATCACTACTGATCATTTCCATGACAATTCTTTCCATGACTTTACCTATAAGGCTAGTCAGCCTTATGGGTCTGTAGTTTCCAGGGTCTGTAGATGGTCCACCTTTGTGCAGAGGAATGACTGTTGCTGTTCTCCATTCATGAGGCACGATGTCTGTTTGGAGGCTACAGTTAAATAGCAATTCCAGAGGGCCAGATAGGTCATCTTTCATGCTATTTAGAAGGCATCCTAAGATATTATCTGAGCCCATTGATGCAGTGTTCTTGGCCTTAGAGAGAGTATTAATGACCTGTTCTCTAGTGATAGCAGGGGGAGGTATATTTGATGGTATTTCCTGAGTGAAGTTTGAAGGGCAGAGAGAGGGGTAAAGTTGGAGCTGAATTTATTGGCCAGTAGATTTGCTATATTTTCTGGGTCAGTATAGGTGGCACCATTTACAATGAGCTCTCCACACAATTGTGTATTGCCTTTGAAGTTGCAGACATAGCTAAAGAATGCCTTGTGGCTGTCCTTGGTGTGGGAGGCCAAATGTTCCCAGTGACATCATGGATCTGACATCCTTGCACCTTCACATGCCACAGATCATGTTGCACACTATTGTTGTGTGCTGCATAAAGGACAGTAGCGCAGACCCATGGAGGTCCATTGTGGCATTAGCTGGTCAGAATGAAAGCATGTTATTTGTGGCATGGTCCATTGTAACACTAGTTATGGCAGTGCTACACAGTGCTGTAGTATGAGCAGGATTCTGTATGCCCTGTCTGTGTTTAGATGAGTGCCACACGCAGAAGCAGGCATCCTCTCATTAGAACAGTGCTTGCCCATTGGGCATCAATGTATATGCTGCAATGTACACACACATCCACTGCTGGCCAGTCCAGTGAGGGCCCTGCAGTCACAACCAGATAGTCAACTTGTACCCCTGCTTCTTCTCACAGTGTATCTCCACATGCTGGCATCACCCCATCAGTCTCATCTGTACAGCAACATGGGCAAAGTGTTTCCATACATGGAAGGGGCAGCCAGGACCATGGTGTGAGCTGTCAGAGTGAACACCCTAGACTGTATTAGATTAACACTGACATTTGATCCATTATGTCCTGTAGTGCTAGTCTTACTCTGTGTATATGATTATTGCTGTGCAGACCAGTGATGGTGTCATCCATCTGTGGTTGTTGTGAATTTGATACCACAGACGTCTGCCACTTTTACTGACCATAGATGACTCCATTCAGTAAATGATACTTTATCCAGGACATGATACTAATAACAGTTATGTAGTATGTCCTAACTTGCTCTCTTGTTTGAATCATTTGTTAGTGGACAATTAGGAATGGAGTTCACAGAGGTATGTCCCTTCTGTCTATCATACACGCATACACCATTATTAGTCTGTATGCATACCTGTGTTACTTGTGGCCTGAGTTGATGGTCACTTTCATGATAGATTGGTATATGTTCATACTGTTATATGTTGCAATTATGATGTTATGTCTGATGCTCAGTGTGTACATCTAGTGGGTAATTGCCATTAGATGCAATCTGTGCTGTTGTGGTGGGGAAACAACTGAACATTGTTGTTTAATCTGTTTACATCTATACATGTGGCTTGTCATGATTCAAAGGTGTGTGTCAGATGCTGTCATGATGCCTGAGCTTGTACTTGTGGTCATATCCTCCATTGCCCACACCTGCTCCTCCTCCTCTGGTAGCTGCTGAATATCTTCAGACATCTGGGGTTCTTGGGGAAGGTCACCAACACCTGCAGTTGGAAAACTGCCATGTGTGGTTGTCAGCATATTGTGTAGCATGGTCCACACAGTAGTCATCTGTGCTGCCTCTTCAGGTGTGTATTGCAGTGCCTCCCTGGATATGTCCAGACATCAGTACACCAAACAACATGCTGTATGGTGTTTCATGCTGTGGCATGTGCTCAATTATAGGCCTTATCTGCAGGGTTGAAAGGTTCTCATAGCTCAATTGGATAACCATATTTGCCTGTTGTAGGTAGTGGAAACACATATGTTGTCATCATTAATGATGGTGACAGGGATGTATTTGGCTTATATTGTAGCTGTGTTCCTGTACTTACCCAGTTGGAGTCCCACAGGCATTTCACTTTGCTGCAATGCAGCCCTCAGACCACTTGCCTTCCATATGGCATTATCATGGACGCTCTCAGGGTGTGTCACCATGATGTTTGTTATGCTGACATCTGCTGAATGCATACCACCTGGCAGTTCAGGGGTAGCCATCCCTTTATACTGATGCATCTTTCTGCTTCTGGGTGCAGAGGGGTCTTAATATGGATGGGGGTGCAGTCTATTGCACCAATAACATGGTGGAAGTTTACAATGTTATAGAACTTGTGCATGACACTTCACCTATTGATGGGTGTGGGTTGAAAGTGCATATGTTCATCTACTTTGGTGCACATTGCTGCCAGGAATTGTGTGAGGACTGGAAGCTGACTGTAACACTCCTACAACATCTCCCATATGTCAATGAAATGTTCTGGATTCCAGTACACCTAGACTCAGACAGACTTGTTTCAAGAGGTATGATGTTGCATCACAATGTAAGCACAGACATGTGTTGGGATGCACATGTTACACACAGCCTGCACCGGCTGTCTATATAAGACGTACCTGTCAATGACTTCTTGATCTGAGAGTTGGCTTAGTTGTAGCTTGACACTCTGTCTAACTGGCTGTCTTCTAGGATGCACAGACAGATCCTTCTCCATGCCTTGCAGTAGTGCAGCCTGTTGCAGTTCATTCACTGCAGGTAGAATTTTTCATGGGTGTTGCAGTATGGCATTCACTGAAGATCTTGGAAACAAGAGTCAGATTTGCACGTTGTCACATTTAAGTTACATTGGGCATGCACAATGTTTTGGAATCCATTGAGTGTAGGCAGAATCTGTAAATATCCTATGCTACATAAATAAATACTATAACTGATTGTGGCATGTCTTCTGAAACTGCATCCAGAGCTGGTGCACTGAAATCTTCCTTCAGTGAGCTGCTCTGTCTGCAACTAGTTTTTGAAATCCAGCCCAAAAATATATAAAAATAAACAACAAGGGATGACAGATCTCCCCAAAAAATGTATTAAATCATCTGGGACCTTGGCAAAACTTTCAGAAGAGTATATAACACACCATCTAAATAAGAAAAAAGAAAATGCATACCGTAAATAACAAATCAATTGTCCAGCTATTTATTAAATTAAATTAAATTAAATATCTCCAATTACATTCCATATTCAAACCTCCTGGTGCCAAGGTAGTATATTTTAAAGTATAAATAGATTCTTTATATAAAGGAGCATCTTTGATATTTCAGTCTTCTCCAAAATGTAAATGATTTTTTTTCTAATACAGTTGCTTTAAGAGACTTAACATAACCATTATGAAATTCATTAAAATGAATGGCACAGGACTTTGTTCCTTCTTTCTTTTAACTCATTACATCAGAATGATGCCTCCAGGTGCATCTGCAGTTAACTCCTACTGATGCCTCTAGGTGTCAACTATCGATGTTATGTATTCCTATCTCACTGTAATTCTTGCTGGATGGGTTCAGAGCTGATATTTGGCTCCAACTCTGCCGATACTAAAGCTCGAGAGCTTTTACTGGCTTGAGGCTAGCCTATATCCCATGGTGCCTCACAAATAATCCCCAGATCTCGTTTGCCGCAAAAGCTTCATGGTTGTGTCTTGCTGGCTCGTTGGCTAAGTAAAACTATTTTTTGCTAAATTTAGTCTTTTTACTACTTTTTCTATCCTATTATATATATATATATATCTATATATATATATATAGATATATGTATATATAGTTATTTGTCTCTTGTGTGACTGTTTAAAAAGTTCTCGACCCCTATTCCCCCCATAGGACTGTTCGGCCCATTTAAGTTAGAGGGCTGTAGTGCCCATTTAAGTTAGAGGGCCTTTCCTCCCTGTGTGTGTGACTGTTAAAAAAAAAGTTATCTTCTTCTTTCTTTATTGTTGTAGTTAATACTTTTAGAAATGTCAAAAGATAAGGATAGGGAGCATAAGAATCATTGCCCTTCGGGGATTAAAAAGTGTGATAGGTGTGTGCAGAAAATGTCTCTTACAGACAGCCACACCAGTTGCATGTATTGCCTTGGTTAAGCCCATTTGCAGAAGCCCTGCACGTTTTGTCACACATTTAGCACTAGAGTTTTAAATGAGAGAAAGAGGAAACTCATAGATAGGGGTCTCATGCCCAGTTCCTTCCAGGAACAGCTGGAACTTGGTCAGGTAGCTCCAAAATCCTCCGAGAGAAAATCATCAGCCCCGGCTTCAGAGACGACTAAAAAGAATAAAGCGTCAGAGAAAAGAAGTTCCGGTTCCGCCTAGGCTTCATCCATTTCAGTGCCGTTGGTTTCTTCAGCTCCAAGGCAACCTTTGGTACCAAAACTTTTACCTGAAATTGAGGTTGTGTCTCCCACCTTGAGATCTCCTATTTTGGAGAGAAAGAGATTGCCTTCTGTCTCCACCAGATCTTCCAGGACTCTATCAGATGAGGACATTGAGAGGGTGGTGAAGAGTTTTTTTTTGGATCCAGCTCTGGCAAGAATATTGGCCCCTCCAGACCCAAAGATCTCAGAGCCAACCCCCTTACCGACAACTTTTCCTCCTCCGACTGTTTCGCTCTCAGAGCCTATTAGTTCGGGTTCCTCTGTCTCGGACCCGTCGGCTCCGGGGATTCAACTTGCTTCCTCAGAGCCAATTGCTCTATCCTTGATAGCTCAGTCTGGAGCTGAGGAATCTGGGAGCCGACAGTCTCGTGTCGACTCTGAGGGGGACAGTTACCCTGGGTTCTCCTTGGCTCGACTCAGCTTGGCTCCCACGTCTGCTTCAGAGCCATTCCCTCTTGCAAGGAGTCGACCATCCATCCCCTCGAAGTGGAGGTCTTCTTTGGAGCAGGGGGGAAGGCTTTTGAAGCTATAGAGAAGGCTTTATCCTCTGCTAAAGCCATTCCATTAGAACCTGTGTCCTACCAGCAGCAGGCAGCAACCTCTTCCCCCCTGCCACCCCCACAGCATAGGGAACCAGAGGCTCAAGTAGCCCCCATTGGAGGTGCCCCCTCTTCTGAGACTTCCCCAGATTATCCCACTGGAGAGCTCCCTCGGAAGAGGCTGTGTAAGAGGAAGCTTGTCAACTCATCTGAATGTCATGTCAGACTGATTTAGAGGAATCAGAAGGGTCCCCTAGATCTGCCTCTGAGGATGTCTCCTTTTCTAACATCCTAGAAATCCTTAGACAGAAGGGTGAGTGGAAGACCTCTAATCCTACTGAGGATGAATTAGTGTATCTTGAGGCCTTTGGTTCCTGACCTTCCACCTCCTGGGTGACACTGCCTTATGACCAACTTTTGGGGGTCATATCGCAGAAAGCATGGACCTCTCCAGATTCAGTGAACCCCGTCCCAAAGTGGCCAAATAAGTTTATGACAGCACCTGAGGACAAGTCTTTTCTTAGTAAGGGAGTTCCCATTGATGCTATGGTGGTAGCAGCGGCCACCAAGAAGGAATTATCTGAGACATCTTCTAATATCCATCCTCCTAACAAGGAGTCCAGGATGATCGATAGGTACAGGAAGTGTACTTTTTTTTCAGCGGCATTTACACTAAGATCGCTGAATTACCTAACTCATTTTACTTGTCTTCCGAGGATCTCCTGAAAGAGTTAGGAGACACCCTCCAGGGTTCAGTAGCTCCGGGTTCCATGGATAATGTTTCTGCACAGCTCTCCACCTTTACTTCCATAGCTAACTCCTCCATGAGGCTGATCTCATACGCAGCAGATGGAGCACGCAGGGCAGCCTCAGCAGGAATATCCCTGAGGAGACATTTGTGGATGCGTCTTTGTAATTTTACGGAATCCTTCAAGTCTTCCTTCAGTAATGTCCTCTTTGATGGTTCATCTCTTTTTGGACTCCAAGTGAAAGAGATTTTGTCTAGGTGCGAGCAGGAAGGGAAAACCTTATCTGCCATTGGAGTCCATTTCTCTCTCCCATCCAGACCTTATCCCAAGCGTAATACAGGAGCGAAAATGTGGTTCCATAAATCCTAAAAAGGTTTCCGTCAGGCACAAAGTCAACGTTCCCCCAGAGGCAGAGGGGGAAGATATAATGAAAGACACCACCCTTGCAGCAGAGGAGGTCTGAAGCATCAGGGAAACAGAGAAACTTTCTCAGATCATCCCTTCAATCGCCCCTGAACGGTTACCCGACTCTCTGTCTCTGGAGGCAGTCAGGGGTCGTCTTTCACTGTACCTAAGTGCCTGGCTAACCATCACACAAGATCATTGGGTACACATCATAATATCCAGGGGTTACCTGATCCCTTTGTTTCTGAACCCCCAACAAACCGGTCTCTACCAGATGTACCACCCATCCAACTAGACCATGCAACATCAGAGGTCATCTTGTTACTGCAAAAAAGAGTCATCCAAGAAGTCCCTGCAGAGCAAGTAGGATCCGGAACTCAATCTCGATTCTTTTTAGTTCCAAAAAAAGACAGGGGACTGGAGATCAATTCTAGATCTCAGTAGGCTCAACAAGCATGTAAAGAAATCGAAGTTCCGAATGGTCACTCTGTAGTCGATATTTCCCTTTATCGGGAAAGACAACTGGATGTGCTCAATCGATCTCCAGGATGCATACTACCACATCAAAATGGACAGGCACTCCAGGAGACACTTACGCTTCCAGCTGGGAGCCAGTTATTTTCAATTCAGAACACTGTCCTTTGGTCTCACTACAGCCCCCAGAGTGTTTACCAAATACATGGCAGTGGTAATGGCTCACCTGAGATGTCAAGGATTCCAGGTGTTTCCATACCTAGACGACTGGCTCTTTACTACTACCACCAAGCATCAACTCATCAGAACCAGGGACAAGACTCTATTCTTGTGCACCAGACTAGGCATCACTGTCAACCTACAAAAGTCAGTCTTATCTCCCTCGCAGCACATTGTATATTTAGGCTCAGAAATAGACACAACCACCATGTCAGTAAGGCTAACACAGGAAAGAGTGGAGTCTCTATGCAATCAAGTCAGATCCTTGCTAAACAATCAAAAAGTTCAGGCCAGAGTAGTTCATCAAGTCCTACGGACTATGGCTTCTGCCATCCTATTAGTTCCTCTTGCTCGCCTACACATGAGGATACTTCAGTGGCTGCTATTTGCCCAGTGGTCGATACAAGACCTTCCATTGTCTCACCAGATTTTGATAACAAATGCATGCAAAAAGGATCTGACATGGTGGTTGCACACAAAAAAAAAAATATCCTAGGTCGTCCACTTGTTCCTCCCCAATAGAAATCAGTGTTGACTACGGATGCTTCTCAGATAGGGTGGAGGGCATTATCTGGGAATGACAGTCCAAGGTACTTGGCAGAACCATGAGAACCACTCGCACATCAATGTTCTGGAGATGAGAGTGGTGCTATATGTGTTGAAAGCACTTCACAGCTCCCTTCCCACCAAGACGATTGCTATTCAGTCAGACAACATGTCTGTCATGTGGTACATAAACAAGCAAGGGGGAACCAAGTCTTACCCACTTTGCCAAGAGGCCTTAAGAGTTTGGAAATGGGCGATGCATACTCAACTCTTCCTGATAGCAATGCATATCCCAGTGAAATCCAACGTAATAGCAGACAAACTCAGCCGAGCAATTCTGATGCCTCACGAGTGGTCCCTGAATCCAATGGTTGTGAAAGAGATCTTTCTCAGATGGGGCCAGCCTTGCTGCGACCTATTTGCCACTCACCTGAACACCAAATGTATCAGCTACTTTTCCCTTATTCCCCATCTGGGGTTGTCACCCAGGGATGTTCTAGTTCACGATTGGCCCCCGGGACTTCTTTATGCCTTTCCTCCTTTTCCACTCATCCCCAAAGTAATACAGAAAGCAAGACAGTTGAGGAGTTCCTTGATCCTCATTGCTCCTTACTGGCCTCAACAATTTTGGTTTCCCTTCCTGCGGCCCTACCTTTTGGAGGAACCATGGATTCTGGACCCATCTCCAGATCTCCTGATTCATCAATCGGGACAGTTCCACCCCACCATCCATACCCTCAAATTGACAGCATGGCTGCTCCAGTTCCACGAATAGCCAGGTGTATTCCCCTATCCCCTGCAGTCAAACACATTCTAATTTCATCCCATAAATCTTCCACTCAGCAACTATATTCCAGCAAATGGAAAAGGTTTTCTTTTTCGGCTACAAACCGGGGCTTAGATCCATATACGGCTCCTAAAGAATCTATTTTATCCTTCCTAGCATCAATTTTTCATGAAGGAGTGGCAGCCGCAACAGTTAGAGTTCAGTTAGCTGCCATTTCCAATTTCCACTTTTGCTTCATGGGAAATCCAATCATGCAGCACTCCTTGTGTAAAACTTTCCTAAAAGGGGTTCTTCTTCTCGGGCCTCTTATCAAACAACCATTAGAACCCTGGGACTTAAACTTAGTCCTCTCATCTTTGATGTCTGCACCCTTTGAGCCATCCTCTTCATCAGACCTAAAATTGTTGTCATGGAGAACATTATTCTTAGCAGCCATAACATCTGCTAGGAGAGTCTCAGAACTGCAAGCTATAACTATTCAACCTCCTTCCATTATTGTTCACAAGGATAGAGTCTCTCTCAGGACAAACTCTTCCTTTATTCCCAAAGTATGCTCAGAGCACAGTCGGAATACTAATATTGAGCTACCTGTGTTTTTTCCAAACCACTCTAATAAATCTGAATACATACTACACCGATTAGATGTTCACAGAATTCTCAGGTTTTATTTGCATAGGACTAAAGAATTCAGAAAATCAGATCAACTTTTTGTTTCCTTTTCTGATGAAAAGAAAGGCTTGCCTGTTTCTAAGATTACTCTTTCAAAATGGCTCTCGGATTGCATATCATTTGCTTATCAACAAGCTGGCAAACAATTATCCATCAAAGTTAAAGGTCACTCTACTAGAGATGTAGCTACTTCATGTGCCTTTAGATCTAGGCTTCCAATTGATACTATTTGTGCAGCAGCTACTTGGGCAAGACCACATACTTTTGTCACTCATTACATATTGGATTTGGCCTCCCGGGACAGGTCTTCCTTTGAGTCCACTGTATTGAAGAGTTTCTTTGCTGGAGCCACCCGGGATATAGGTGCTAGGGACCCAGTCCCATCCATCAAGAATTACAGTGAGATAGGACTACATAACATAAAGAAGTTATGTACTTACCATAACGTTCCATGTTTGTAGTCCATCTCGCCTACATTCTTGAGTCCCTCCCTCCAACCCCCTTCCTGTTTTCTGGGGGATCTGGTGTACTATACTGGTGCTGCCTGACATGGTTCTCTTTTGTTGTCCACCTGGCATAGATTATGTTTTCAAAATCTTTTGTCTGCATTTATGCAGCTCTTATACTGGTCTTACCTGATATTTATTTATTGCTTTCTTGAAAACTAGATCTGGGGATTTGCCGTGAGGCACCATGGGATAGGGGCTAGCCTTGAGCCAGTAAAAGCTCTCGAGCTTTAGTATCAGCCAAGTCAGAGCCGAGTATCGGCTCTGAACCCATCCAGCAATAATGTAGGTGAGATGGACTACAAACATGGAATGTTACGGTAAGTACATAACATCTTTTTTGTTCATGTTTGCATCAATAATTCCAAAACCATGCTATGTATAAGGTTTTAAAAGATTTCATTGTAAAACTTTAACAATGGCAAACTCAACTGCATTAATATTTGACCTATGTATAATGCAGGTAAATATATATTAACTGTTGTTTTATGATATTAATTTATATAGATATAATTTTCACATTTTTCAAAATATCTCAATAACCAAGTAACACAGACAGAACTCCTTAGCCTTGTATGAAAGCTCTCAGCTAGATGAATAAAATGCTGCTGACAATATGTGTGTAACTTGTATGGTTGCTGAGATATTGTAAGTTGTTTATAAAATATTACAGTGGTAATTATTACTGTGCTTGCTGTGACTTATAAAATTCTGTTTAAGACCTAGACCCTAAAGAATACTACCACTATAAAAATAGTTTGTGCTGAAGAGTTTGCCATTTATAAGTCTTTCATAACTCCAATAGTTCCAGATATATAAACATTTGTTTGAAATGTGAGGCCATAATTTGAGTCTGTAAAACGGCTTAAGCTCCACTCAATGGAAGTCACAGTGCAAACTTCATGAGCTTCATTGGAGTGAATGAGTTAATATCTCTAACATGCTCTAGCGACCTAATTTTAAACATTCCTTTAGTTTCACTTATAGCAAATAAATTGCAAGAACATTTAAGGACATATATATATAAAACTAAAATATTCCAACGATGTAAAACGAATATTGTTTTTATAAAAGTATTAATCTCATATGTATAACTGGGCGGCCGTGGTGGTGCAGCGGTTAGCTTTGCCACCTCACAGCAAGAGGTTCTCTGGTTCAATCCTCGGCTATGGTGCCTTCTGTGCAGAGTCTGCATGTCCTCCCTGTGGTTGCATGGGTTTCTTCCAGGTGCTCCAGTTTCCTACCACATCCCAAACACATGCTGTAGGTGGATTGGACACTCTAAATTGGCCCTAGGCATGAGTGCGTGCATTTGTGTGCCTTCTATGGAAGGTCGGGTGCCAGGCTAGCAACATGACACCATAAAACTCCACTACCAATCATGACTGGACAAGGTGATCTGCTGTTGTGACCCCTAACCAGGAAAACCCAAAAGAAGAATCTCATATGTACAAATATTACCAGAAAGAAACCAAAATAAATCAGTGTTTTGTTTTTACCAGAATTCATATCATTGCATGAAACTAACCAAAACTCCAAGCAAAATGGATAACAACTCCCTCAGACTGTATGTATATTTATCTATGATTCTAAAAACAAAATGTTCCATATTCTGAATATAAACGATCAATGTCTGTATATGATATATTTAGTCTCTTGCATTCATCTATGGCACTTATTTTATCTGAAAAGCATTTCTGAATAGCCCACCTATCATTTTTGACATGTAGTTATAAGTTATAAGTGTTTTACATGGTGAAAGCCCACCCACCTCCATTAGTTTTGAAAGCAGAAGGATGTACCCTGCTCACCCCACTTAAATAATTACATCTCTAGGTGACATGGCACTTCAGAAACAAAACTGCAAGTCTCTGACATCAAGCAAATTCACCAAATAAGATTTCCATTTCATTTGATGAAAAGCACTCTGCAAAAAAGTCAGAATCATATGACCTTCTTGATTTCATGGCAAAATACTAGCTGTCCAACTGGTAGCACAAATAGGTAAAGCTGATGTGGCAGAGGATGTACTGGTGACTTTTGGAAAACACATCTGTTGCTTTTATCCACTAGGCAATTTTTGACTTATTCATACTGAGTTATAATGATGCAGATGTATTTTAAAACAGTCTGTCCACTCTTATTTGAAGTCTAAGAACAATGTCCTTTCATGGAATATCACTGTTGCAGTATTACTAAATGTTGGAATATCCAGCTAAGGATAGTTCTATATCTGGCCAGCATAACAAGACCTGGAAACCCTCCATTTGTACCGTATGTCCAATCTATGACCTCATCCCAAAGGAGGCTAAGGGACATAAGGGTCATATAGTCACAAAGTTTCTCAAGACCTTCTTGCCCCAGACTAAGGAATTGAAGCAGATATACTGGCAACTATATAAATGTCCACAAGTCAAAAAGGTGGGGAGGAAAAATAAGAATTCACCTCAGCCCAAAATAAAGGAAAAAGGGAAAAAAGGGAGGGCTGTAATACCACACCAGAGATCAATTGACATCTACTGTTATGGTAACTTCTTATGCAATTGTACTAAAGTCTTCCTTGGATTACTCTTACACTATTACCTATTTATGGGAGTTTCCCAGAGCTGTTTAAGAAAGGGGAGAAAAAGAGTGAACTAAGTTATGATCCAAAAGTTCTTGAAAGATGAACACTCCAAACCCCACTCTAGTCAATGGGATAAATGGATGAGGTGGCAGCTCAATCTCTATGTAGGATTATGTACTGCTAGTAGTACTTGGTGGGAAAGCCAGGATGACTGCGGTACCTAGTTTCACATATAGGTAGAACTGTGCTATGGGAGAGTTGAGAGTCAAGGGATATAGCCTTAGTATCCACTTATGTGAGGTTGTGTGGCTGTGAGCTACACTAGAACTCATTTTGACAATAGTTTGCATTACTGTATTCTTAACAATAAATTTAAAACCTTGGTAGCTTAGAGACCCTACATGCCTAGCCCTTTGCACAAATGGGACAAATTCCAGTATTACCAATATGCTGGCCATCATGCACTGGCCATCATACACTTAGGGGGCTGTATTGCACAGTTTAGTGTAGCAAGACCAGATGGTCTCCCCCATTCCACTCTCACAATGCCAGGCATTTGGAATCAGTCCCTAGGTTTGCTTCATCTACAGTTCTCTCAGTGGTAGTGTCAAGTAGAATGAATATATTATTTGCACATTGGACAGGAATTATTTCCTTACCTTTTCTTGTATTCTACTTAAGACTAGTACGCACTTAATTTACTTAGCAGACAGGAAGTGATGAACTGAAACAACATATTGATATAGATGTTTGTTTTTCCTCTGTTAATATGTCGGTTTGTATGAGATGCAGAGCAAGATTATTTTTGTATGAGTCAATATAGAGCAAGATTATTGATTCTCATCTGCCTGGTCTGTACATATTGCTTTCTTACTTTATTTATAATGTTTAAGAATAGATGTCTAGATATGAAAGGTTTTCTTTTTTTATTTTTAATGTTTGAGAATGAATGGCTAGATATAACACATGCATTTCTGTCTTTCCCCACATATACCAGATAGGAGTATTAACAAGCAAAAGCATTACACCCAGACATATTTGTCTTATTTTCTTTCTTTCATCCAGTCTAGGCATCTGAGAGGCAATTTAGATATCTGAGGTGACAACACTGATAAACTGTGGTATGTTTTATTGGTGAAAAGACTTGCAAACTAAGCGGATGATCACCAGCCAAAAAGGCAAAGATATAGACATACAATAACTTATCATAATTTTGATAATCAAGAAATCCTTGGTAGGTTTAGAGTAGAGACGGATATCATAAGTTTGTTAGTGAGCCTATACAGATGGGAGATTGGAGGATATGTGGCCTTTATACCTCTCAGCTGTACAGATTTTTGCAGAATGTACAGATTTTGGCCTCATATCTGTGGTCCGTTTTTTTCAAATTAGTGATAAATCATTAAAGAGTGAAGTTGGAAAATAAAGACAGACATTTGAGTTTCAGACTTCAAATCCTTCAGAAAATTCATGCTGTGAAGAAAGGTGAAGGCTGCCAGCCTAGCCAGATAAAATTTTGCAGATAATTCTGTCATTTGTAAATATTAATGTAAGCCACAGGCTTGTTCTCTTAAATATGAAAACACTGCAGTTGATGTGGAACTGCAAAAATGTAACAACAGTGCACTCTGCTGTAAGAAAGCTAAGTCAAGCATTTTATGACTGTCTTTGATGTCAAAATTCGGAGCCGATATGTCTGGATGAAGGAATTCTGGCTATTGTTTTAAGACTAGAGTTAGTGGCTAGAATTCGCATGTATAAATGTCCTTTACTACTCTGGTTTTTGACCAGGTGTAAAGAATGTAAAAGTAGTTTCTGTTAGCCTGGGAACACCAGAGAAGTGTGAAGAATGATATCATGTGAAGCAGCTTTGTGTTATCAATTTAAAGAGAGAGAGAATGAGGGAGCTCTGAGCATTTTGCCTTCAGAACATCCAACATCACCAGCACTGCTTTGCTCTATATGTAAGTTATTTAGAATTGTTTTTCTTAGATATAGTTAGGAAATAGGAAGATTAGACTAGTTTGTTTTTCTACAATGTCAGAACTTTTGCTGCTGTATTATTTTAAGTATTTCTCTGTGATCTCTGAACTCTTGACTAGCACTGTGTAGTAAGGAGTATTGTCTTGTGTTTTGATTATTTATTATTATATATTTTTAAACCTCTCAACTGTGGTTGTTTTGTGTAGAGATAATTTAAGCTCTAGAGTACATTGTGTGTATATATATATATATAGATATATATATATATATATATATATATATATATATATATATATATATATATATATATTAGTGATACTGTATCAAGTCACTCCAAATAAGCTTTGCTGTTCAGTCACACTTACCATTTGGATAATAATATTGCACAGTAATAATTAGGCACACTTTAATAAGGGCCTTTGATTAGCTGATAAATATTAGCTGGGTGGTGGCAGTGATTTCTACTGTATAGTCTGGGTAAAAGGGGCAGAGATGGAGAACCTGTGCCAGCCTTCCCCAGGAGTGTCTGTGTGGTTGTATAAACTCTTATCTCAAAATGTATGTGTCAGCTACTTGGGCAGGGACATGAAGCACTGGTTGGATAGAGAGGATGGTGGAGGTTTTAGCTTGCCCACTAGGATGAGATCTGGACTCTATAGGTGTGCCAGTGGGGAGTCTTATTGGGGACCTGGAGAGAAAGGGAGAAATCAGCCCCAGACTGACTGTGATCTATGTGTTCTCTTAAAAATTGTACTTTACTGTGTCGGTATTTATTATCCTTTCCCTATATGGATGCCCCTCACTGGTGTTAGTGGCGAGGATTGAGGCTCCTTGATTGCTGGGCCAGTGCACAGATGTCACACATGCCAATGCAAAACCTGTTATTGTGTCAACTTTCTAAGTTTGTAAGAGCAAAAAATTAAAAATTGTCCCAATTTTTGGGCCTCTGTCCCACTTTAATTTATGGCTTTGTCCAGATTTCTTGCTCTAAGACGTTGAGAGGTATGGTGGCCTTCCTACACCTGTGGATACTAACATATGTATAGACCTCACTATACTTGCCACAAGGACCTTTCATAGACAGACTGGAGGCATGTTGGAGGTCTCACAGTATTCTGCCTTGAGGATACTGCAGCAGTTTCTGGATGTACTCTTCATATATATGGATCATTACATCTAATACTCTATGTCATCTCAGGACCAAGCCTAAGCCATGCATGCCTATTATGAGACAACAAGTTTCCCTGAGATGCTAGGTACGATAGGTCACATCCATGTAGTCATCTGGGCCCCATCAGATCCATGGGGGAGCAGTAGTGCATGTCATGTGTTACATGTAATCAGGTAACCTGAGTAGTCAATTTATTTATGTGAATATGTTATGGAGGTTACACTGATATTCCTGAAAAGATGTCTTTGAATGACACTGATGCTAGAAATGGACAGGGTCCACACTGACTCTGATTATGCCTGTGTCATACTCATCTGTGTCATAGTCAACTCCCTGAATGGAGAGGTGGAGGTATAGCTCATCAGGTGTCAAAGAAATAAATGTAGGAACCCCGCATTCCAGTACTGCTATGAGCAACATGTATCTTGACACCATAAATGATGTAAATCAGACCTCACCCTGTTAAACCGTCGTAATAATAGCCTCTGTGGCATCATCCAGAAATGCAAAAAAGTATTGCAAGCATTTGTCATTTACACAACCATCATATGCTAATGTTGAAAGAAGTGTTCACAAAACATTCAGTTGTCCTTTCCCCGTGCTGTATTTATACTGCAGCGGATTCCCATTTATGGATGACACTCACAACTCTCATTAATACAATACATTGATTTAAATGCAGTAAGTCAGACTTCACTAAGTTAAAACTGAGTTTTAATAACCTGTAGTGCATGCCCCATCAATGAAAAAATACTGCAAGTATTTATTATTCATCCAGGTAGAAGAATAACCAGTCACCATGGCTGAATCCAATGAAGTAGCAATTCCAAAGTTTAATGAAACAGCATAAAATGTTAAAAACATCCAAAAAAAAGACAAGTGCTTTCACACCTATCCAAGTTCTTCTTCAGATCTTATAAAACAGGCATAGAATGCTGCTTAAGTACACACAATTTCAGGTCTACCTCTTAAGGTCACATGACTTAAGCAGTAGACTTAAAGGAACATCGTCACATAAACTTTTCCCTCTGTCACTTTGTAATTCTAAAATCCATTTAGTTTCAATATATCCTGTTTTAGTGCTGACATCACCACCTCTAATGCTGGCATTAAAAAGTTGTAGCACAATAAACTTAAACTTATGAGCACTTCCAGCAAATAAAATATGTTTTGACACTGCATTTCTTTTATCTTTTCTAGACACATGTTCATGTGCATAGTCTTTCAAAGCTCTGTTAGTTTTACCAACAGAAACATTTTTACAAACAGTGCATCTAGCTAAATAAACAAGATTACATCTTTTACAGTTTGCAAAGAAATTGAATTTATTTGTTTGTGTCTTTCGGCTTATCCCGGTTAGGGGCCGCCACAGCGGAACTCCGGTCTGCTAATGATTGGTAGTGGATTTTTACGTACCGGGTTATCAGCCCTGACGCACAACCTTCAATGAAGGCATGCCCCATTCACGTATGCCTCCACACAGAAGACGCTCTAACTGAGAATCGAACAGGACAATGTCTTGCTATGAGGCAACAACACTACCGCAGCACCATCACCGCAGTAAAGAAAGAAATTGAATTTATAAACCTGCTTATTCTCAAGATGCTCAAATCCATTAGTAGTTTTAATAAAATGACACACATTACAGTCTCTACAAGGGTGAGTTACTATTTTATTAGTAATCCTTGGTTTCTACTGAACAGGTTTATAGCACAACATTTTTCTCAAAGAAGTATTGTTGTTAAAATTTAGGAGCCTCACCTAAAATAGTTTTGTTTCTATCATCATGTGTAAGGAAATGCCATTTTTGTTTTAATAATTTTGCAAACAGGGCTAACATGATTTGAGAAGGTAATGCACATCTCAGTGTCTACTTGTGACACCATAGAATTCTTAGCCTCTGGGTCTTGATGAGGAAAATATGGTTTTGCCTGAACATTCCTGTTAGATAAAGCCCCTTGTACTAAATCTATCTCATGTTGTTGGTAGCCTCTACTACTAAAATCATTCACCAGCTCATCAAAAGCAGATACCAAGCATCTGTCATCTGCATTGAGCCTGGCATACCTAAGGAACTGTCCTTTCAAAACATTCCTGGGAATGTGTTGTGGGTGCATATTCTGCCTATGTAAAATATGTATTTAAGCAGCATTCTACGCCTGTTTTATTAGATCTGTAAAAGCACCTGGATAGGTGTGAAAGTGCTTGTCCTTTTCTTGGATGCTTTTAACATATTTTCTTCTGTTTTTTTCAACATTTTTATGCTGTTTTATTAAACTTTGGAACTGCTACTTCAATGGAGTCAGCCTGGTTGACTGGTTATTCTTCTACTTGGATTGCTTGACTTGTATTTAACCAGTCTTCATCTGCCTGGCTTGGTTTGCCTTTCTTGTTTGATTTTGTATCTAGGCCATGGAACATGGCTGATGGAGGATCTCTGGAACTTGACTACAACCCAAATGGCTCTACTTCCCTTGCATTTCTGGGCTGAGTGGATCGTATGCTACAGATAGAAGGTAATCCCTTACTTAGTATTTTGAATGTGAGCATAGACTCTGCAGTTAAGCACTTTGACAGTGTTATGGTAAATTTTAGAAGGGTAGAAAACAACTTGCTCAAGTTTAAATGCCTGCAGTAGCAAAGGCTGCATTTATAACCTTGTTTGTTTCATAACGTCATACCAAGAGGTATGAGAGTTCTAAGGATGCCTACATATGGTAATCAGTACCCAGATTTGGTGAGGAAATGGCAGGCTTTGGATCTTGAATTGGGGTTTAACTATATAAGATTACTGATTCAACATTTTAAACCTATAGAGTCAGATATTTTACAAGAATTTAACTCTGATTTCATCAAGATTGACAACTCTAAAGCCTCACTGTCTTGTAAGTGTAAATTGGATTATCTCTTCTTAGATATAGATGCTTTTGATAAGTGCTTACAGGAGGTCAAGTGAAAGAAATTAGCACAAGATTTTGCTGATTTTCAAAATGGCCACATATTTGCATGGCCAAAGACTGATTCTGTTCTAAGGATGGTTTTCAACCTGTTTTCAATGATAAATGAGATGCAACTAGTGTTACAGCTGTTATTTCTGAGAACTCAGATGCTGGTGGGAGCTCTGTGAATGTACACTTTCAATCTACAGCAACTGATTCACTTGCTCCTTCTTCCTCTTCTTCTACTTTGGGAAATGACAGTTTACCAGAAGTAGTAACTCTGGCAAGAGGAAATATACCCAATATTATTCAGACAGCAAAAATTAATAATTTACTTGGTATGAACAATTTTTTATATGTACGCCTACCAGAAACTTTACCTGCCAAAGAGAAGAAAGATCACTCACAGAGCAGAGACAGGCAGGTTTGAAAAAAGACATTTATGGCTGGGCAGCTGGATCTTGGTCCAGCCATATGGAGAAAGATTCCACAGACTTAATTGTGAACATATCCACCATTATGCTAACAAATGAACAATGACAAGTGTTAAGCAAGGGCCTTTCTTTTATTCCTACCAATGGGTCTTCTTTGTGTGACATGCTTACTGATTTAAGATTATTTGTCTAGAGTATTTCTTTGAAAATGATGTATGGCTTAAACTCTAGTGTTCAGAGTGACATTTTTAAGAGACCTAGTCAGTTTGTCCTAGTGAATCTGTCACTGGTGGAGACCTTTTTGAAACTTTGCGAACAAGTTATATGTAAGTTGCTGCAAAGTAAACATCGAAAAGACATTTTATTACCTTACTTTAAAGCCTTATGGACTTAACTTCAATTGAACATGTATATATTATACCTGCTTACGAAGGGGGAACCATAATTGTGATGGGCACCTCTAGGTACATCAAGAGAATGTGTAATATGCTATCTGATAGTTTTACTTATGCTGTTTGCTCTAAATCTGATGTTGATAAGTTATTATCAAAAATGTGCTCTAACTTACTTGATTTGTTGATGGAAGGTAACATTACCAAGGAACTGTGTGAATGTTTTCTGATTGAATATCCTACCATTCCTATTTTACACTGCCTCCCCAAAATTCATAAATCCTTGGGAAAACCAGAGATGAGGCCTATTGTCTCTGGCCATGGTTGGGCAATTGAGCCCATATCTATTTATGTTGAAAAGCAACTGCAACCAATATTAGATAATGTTAACACTGTTCTTAGAGATACCAAAAAGTTTTTAACATCTGTATTTGAGTGGTCCAGTACCAACAGCAGTGACAATTTTCTGCTGGCTACAGTGTATGTGGTATCACTTTTCACAGTCATACCCAATGACACAGGGATTTAATTTGTTACTCTGTTTCTGTCTAAATATTCTGATTACAGTGAAGGACATATTTATCTTATAAGGATACTTCTTGATTTTGAGCAACAATGTTTTTAGTTTTAATGATCGGCTATACAAGCAGAGGGTGGACATAGCGATGGGCACACATTGTGCCAATACCTATGCAAACCTAGTGATAGCTTATTAAGAGACAGTCTGTGTTTTTAATGAGAGCAACCTTTTTAAACAGCATATTCTATACTCTGCCAGATTCGTAGATGATATATTTTTTGTATGGGCAGGTCCTGTTTTTTTGTTGCATACCTGCAACAGGCGACCATGTTCCTACAATTAATCCCTAAGTTCTCTGCTAAGAATATTGAGTTTTTAGATGTTAAATATATATATATAGTGGGGTTGGGGGGTGGCTTAATGGCTAAGGTGTTTGGCTTACAAACACAAGGTGCAGAGTTTGAGTCTCACAAGGGATAATTGGCTAGGCTTAAAATGGCTTGCAAGGGCAGTTAGCTTAGTACTAAACTATGAACCTGTATATATATATATATATATATATATATATATATATACACACACACACACACACACACACACACACACACACACACATATATATATATATATATGTGTGTGTGTATAGATAGATACAGATGTATATATATATATATATATATATATATATATATATATATATATATATATAGGATGGCTAATAGGTTTGAACATATATGCATTGGCACATACAAAACTTAAATATATTGCAGTTATTAGTGAAGAAATTATTTTTGTTAGAGGCAGATAGCTTTTAAAATACATTTGATCTGTGTAGGCCATAAACTAGTTATTATTAGTTTTTATTTAACATTTGGTTACCAGAAAAGTCCTACTTGGAATGAAGCCAATTTTCAGCAGAGGCCTGGGGAGGAATGCTCCAGACACATGTCTTTGTAATGTGGGAGGAAACTGGAGCACCTGGAGAATCCCACACAGACACAGGGAGGAATGCAGACTCTGCACAGAAGGCACCCCAGCCAAGAATCAAACCAGAGAACCTGTTGCTGTGACATGACAACATAACCACTGCACTACTGTGCCATCCTGATTATGACATTTTTATAATAAAATCATACTTTCAAAAACACTAACTGCATATACAAGATGGCTGATCAGAATTAGCCACCACACCTTAGGCAGAGTGCTTTTGGGGGGAAGGATAGCAACTAAATGACCAGCACAGAGGGTGGTGAAGACTGTACTGTTTAATTTCTTACTTTTAGTATTGAAAAGGGTACTTTCCTTATAGCAAATGTACATGATGTTAGTTAAACATGCAGGTAAAGTGTACAGGGCATAATGAAAAGCAGACACTTAAGTTAGAATGAAAACATCTGCAAAGACTTAAGAATGTAGGCAACAAAAATCACTTGCAGATCACTAAAGCCAATAACTCTGCTGGTGAAGCACTATTCTCTTGTGCCATAGCCAAACTATGGAACTCCCTCCCACCCACAATTACCTCCGTACCATCATGCACCCACTTCAGAACTTTACTAAAAGCGCACCTAAAAACATGTTGGCTATGCCCTTGCAACTCCCACTCTAATATCACCCACCCCATCCAACCACTACCTTTCTTTCCACCCCACTAACTACATTGATTATAGCAAGCTCAGATGCTCATAAGCCTAGTACTTATTATACAGCAGGAACGTCTTACTGTAACATTTGTTAAAGCCTGTTATGTACTTCGCAGATAAAGATTCTAGTTATCTGCTGATGTACTATGTTCTTCATCTGTAAATATGTTTGTAATTAATTGCTATGCTAAATTGTTAATCGCTATGTAATCCAATGTAACTACTGTCTGTTTATTTACCTGTGGAGTTTTTCTCCTCGGGCCTCCGCTGAAAATGGACCTACGTCCAGTCGGACACTCCCGGTCAACAAATGCAAATAAATAAATAAATAAATGTACCCATGCCTGAAGCAGACAACCTATAGCCAGACCACAAATGTAACAATTTGAAGGACGTTGTGATATCCTTCTACTTTAACCTGCAGCAAACAAAGTTAGGAATAACTATTAATACATAGAAATATTTCCAAGTACTGATGTAAACACTATAAGTACATAAAGAAATTCTGTGCTGATTAATAAATGTTTTCATATAAGGGAGAATACGTATACACATATATGATAGGTAGGCACTTATACCCTCTGTCTTTTCTTCTTTATGCAGTTGAAGAGGAAATTCAATACAATAATTCCCAGATGTGTAGAAAAATAGACCAGTTGACTGAGGTTGCTTATGAGTATGTCATCAGTAAAAATGCTTCTGACATTAAAAACACTATCCTTCCATTCCTTTGTCAAAGCAAACTATTGAATAAGAATGTATCACCATTCTTTATTACTTTATTATTAAGTATAAAACCAGAACTAAGTAATACATAAAAATATAAGAGCAGAAGTAAAGTGATTTTGGTACACAAGTACAGCACAATCCATTGATGTAAAATATTACAGAATTAGTGATCATTCTAAAACATGTTACCAGTTCACATGTTATATCAGCTTATTTCTTTAGCAGACTGCAACTGTGAAATTCATTATCATTTCATAGCCTTCCACTGGCTTATAGCAGCTTTACAGTACCATTAATAGGAATGTTTTTTTTTCAGAATAATGATTTCATAAAAATAAGTAAGCACTGATAATAAAGTACATACCAATATATAAAAAAATTCAGAATCAATTTATTGTCTCCATTTCCTGTCTGTCTCCCTACCCTCCCTTTCTCTTTTTCTTATTTTAGTTATACCTTACTTTGCTTTTCTTTTCTTTTCTTTTTTTTTTTACTTTTCTCTTCCATTTATAATTTTTTTCCACAGGCCTGGAAGTCCCAAGAGCAGTTCAACAAGATTCCTCACAGGAATGTTCATCCTCTGCCCATCCAGGGACATAGTCACAAGGTTGAGGATGTAGCACTGTTCCTGCAGGGGTGCTGGCATGGTCCAGCCTGGAAAGCCATGCAGACCTTGAGCTTCAGGACTAGTTGAGGATGCAGTGGAGGAGGTAGTGGAGAGACAACTTTGTCCCATGCAGGATGTCAAGCCTCCACAGGCCTTCACCCCTCAATACCAGGATCTTCCACTGCACCACCATTAGGCAATGGAAACGTTTGAGGTCCAGTGGACTGGAGTGCTAGTGAGAGCAACTTCTCTTTACTACCCGCTTTCCCTAATCCTCTCTTCTACACCTTATAACCTCTTTTCTACCAAAACTACCCTCTTATATAAAAAACTGAGAAATAGAAGGGGGTCTATACCTTGCCAAAAATATAGAACCCCTCCTCTCCCACCTCATCCAGCAAAACCTTCTCGGTGTATTCCTTCTGTGTGTCACTCTTTGTTATGGCTCCCACATTAGAAATCTTTCCTATTTTCCCCTTTCCAATATTTAAAAAACACTACCAGGGTATGCATATAAAAACACCCCTATAGAAAATATGTAAAGCCCTTTCTATTTTTTAAAAGTTAATATAAATAGCTGCACTGCATGTTTCCTGCCTTAAATGTCTCTCAATACCATTAATGTGTTTGCAGATAGTAACGTTTTTCAATAATACCCAAATACTTTTATTTATTTATTTTTATTTATTTTACATTTGTTTACCGGGCTAGTCCAACTGGATATATTTCCATTTTCAGCAGAGGCCCGGGGAGAAAAACTCCACATTAAGGTTAATACAAACAAGTCATTACATAAAGAAAGCAAATAGTTAGTAAAAAATACATACAGAAATAAGGTTCAATCTAAAATATAATAGGAGAAAATTTATACTAGGAAGGACATTTACTTCTATTTACAGTATAGGAATAGGGGAGTTATACATTAGAAAAACATTCATAAAGAGTAAATTTGCATAAGCGATTAAAAACATACAACCATACAACGTTGTTAATTAAATTGTATCAGAGACTAATTAACAAAGGTGTTTTGAGATAGTTCTTCAGAAGGGAGTGAGTAGAAAGAGGTAAGAGAAGGTAAATATGAGAAGAGTCATTAGTAGAATCATAGGATTAGTCAGGATTGATGCATGGGCATAGCCAGAGTGTTTTTAGGTGTTTGAGCTTTTGTTTAAAGAGGAAGGGTGTGGTAGGTAGTGAATTCCAGTGTTTACCTATGGTGTTGGAGAATAGTGAATCACCTGCAATGTTATTGGACTTAGTTAGCTTCACAAGAAGTTTATTAGAGGAGCGTAGTGAATTTAGATTAGAATAGGGAGAAATAAGATCAGAAAGTATAGGGGTATTTTTCGGTTGGTGAAATATCCTGTGAATAAAGGTAAGTTGGGAGAGTAATAGTGTATTTTTCAGTTCTAGCCAGTTTAGTTGTAGTAGATTTTGACAGTGGTGAGTTCTAAATGGGTTTCCAGTAACAAATCTAGCAATGCTATTGTATGCATTTGCTAGTTTAATAAGGTTATTTTTCTTTAAGTTAGTGTATATGGGAGAGGCATAAAGAAGAGTAGAAATAAGACGAGAGTGAGCGAGTGTAATTTTGGCCTGTGGAGCTAGAAAGGTTTTAATTCTAAATAAGGAGCCAAGTTTTCTATTTACGGTTTTGATAGTATTATTAATGTGGTTATCAAAAGTGAGGTTATTGTCAATTGTAATACCTAACAGTTTTGTGGTAGAGTCAGGGACTATATGTGTACCATTATTGGAAGTAGTAGAGAAGTCTAAGAGGGGGGACTTACTATTAGGTCTGAAAAGCAGGAGTTTGGTTTTATTGGCATTCAAAAGTAGGCAGCATTTCAAGAACCATGCCTCAACTGTGGTAAATATGTTCTGTGTTAGGGTTTGTAGTTCAGAGGAGGTATTAGCAGAGCATATGAGAGTTGAGTCGCTCATATTGAATACATGTAGCTTGAGGTATTGCTACATGTAAGTCATTTATGAATAAAGAGAAAAGGAGAGGACCTAGGATGGAACCTTGTGGTACTCCAAGAGAGACTGGCAGAAGAGATGAAAGTGTGTTTTCCCAGAGAACAGCCTGTTGCCTGTTACTAAGGTAGGAAGTAAACCATTGAACAGCTTTGGTATCTAGTGAGAGAGATTCAAGGGTTTTTAAGAGCATCTGGTGGTTTACCATGTCAAAGGCTTTTGACAGGTCTAAGAAGAGTGCAGATGATAGGATACTATTATTGCGGTTTCTATTGATACACTCGGTAAATGATATGAGAGCTGTGGTAGTGCTATGAAATGGCCTAAAGCCATGTTGGCAGTTAGCTAGTAAATTGAATTGAGTTAAGTGGTGCATTAGCTGATGATGAATACATTTCTCCATAATTTTTGCTAAGGGTGATAGGAGAGCTATAGGTCTATAGTTAGAATACTCTTTTGAGCTGCCTCCTTTATGTAAAGGGATTATGTGGGAAATTTTCCAGATAGCAGGGATGGTTCCTTCATTGATGGTTCTGTTTATAAGGATGGATATAGGATAAGCTACTGCTTCAGCTGCTTTTTGAAGGTATTCAGATGGTAACTGATCTGCAGATGGGGTACAGGGTTTGAGTTTTAGGATGAGTTTTAGGATGTAGGAAGTAGAGATAGGTTGTAGTTGAAATATGGGGAGATTAGCAGGTATACAGGTGGGGGGTATGATTTGTCAATAGTAAGTTGATTTGCTAAAGAATTAATTGTGTCTGAGAAAAAGGAGTTAAAGACATTGGCAGTTTGGTGTGAGGTATTCATTTCAGCCCCTGAAGGGGAAGGTGTACCAGAGCGGCCTGGGTGTAGGAGCGAATTTAAGGTTGACCAGAACCTTTTGGGGTTGTTGTAGTGAGTTTGTTGTAGTTTACAGTAATAATTCTTTTTATCCATAAAAACAACTTTTTTAGTGCTATTTCTTAACTGTCTAAAGGTTTGATGGTCTGAATTAGATTTTGTAGTTCTCCATTTAGCCCAAGATTTATTCCTAAGTAATATTTTTTGTCTTGTCTCTTTGGACAGCCAGGGGGCAGGTTTAGATTTAACTCTG
The DNA here is from genome assembly GCF_019279795.1 of Protopterus annectens. NCBI lineage: Eukaryota > Metazoa > Chordata > Ceratodontiformes > Protopteridae > Protopterus > Protopterus annectens. The sequence continues at coordinate 894,318,824 of NC_056726.1, read as the reverse complement.
ACAGATCGTTTTGGAGCATGTTGGTCGAGGATAGCTAGGAATTTGGTGTTGAAGTAATTGGTAGCATCTTCAAGGGATAGGGTTTTTAGAAGATTCAAGTTACAGGCTTTTAGTTCATTTTGGAATAGTAATGGGTTAAAGTGTTTATTGCTGCGTGAGACCCTGTAGGTAGGGGTATAATTAATGTCATTTTTTTGTCTTATGATATAAGTTAAGGAATGATCACTTACATCATCAGGCAAAGTTCCTACTGTATATGTTTGTTGCAGTTTGTTAGTAAGAATCCAGTCTAAAATACTTTCTTTGTTATTGGGTTTATTGATTCTTGTGGGATTATTGATTGTCTGATTAAAGCCATGAAGATTTATATGAGATGAGGGATTATTTGTATTGACAGAGGACCAATCACAATTAAAGTCACCTAAAATGATAGTTTCTTGTGGGTAAGAAGAAGATATACAACTTAGGATATTCTCAATTTTAGTGTAATTATTGCCAGGAGGAAGGTAGATACAGATGATATATATCGATTTATTAGGGTTTAGTTGTAGTTTAGAAGTAAGGATCTCAGCTTTATCATCATTTAATGGGATGGCAGGTTGTGAAGAGATTTTTAATACATTTTAAACAGAAGCGCTACTCCCCCACCCTTACTTTTTAAGCGGTCCATTCTCAAAATGTTATATCCAGGGGGAAGTATTGCATTGTCTTTAGTACCAGGTTTCAGCCAAGTTTCAGTAAGACAGAGAATATCAAAGGAGTGAGTGTCAAGGAGGGCATGGAGATGGGCAATCTTATTATTAATGCTTCGGATATTCAAATGTCCGATTAGTAAGGCATTAGAAGCAGTTGTTAGTGTAGGTGGGGTAAAGTGTGAGATATTATTAGTTGTGTCAGTGGAGTTATTAGTTGGTCCTGGGTTAGGGTGGATGTCACCATCACAAAGGATTGGTATTTTTAGTTCAAGTGATGGTTTGCATGTAAAGGTGGTTAGATATTTGAGCTTCCTTATGTTTGGATTGTTGAAGTTAATGTGTGTATGTCTATGGTATTTGGGCAGTAAGTAGTTAGGGGTGCTTATAATGTTTGAATGAGTATAAGTATGACTAGGATTCTGAAAGGCTGTTTGTCTGTGGCAGGTAGTAAAGTTGAAATAATTAGTTCTTTCATAAGAAGTAAGGAGATAGCTGAAGGTTAAGCATAAAGAGCATATGTATGTGAGTATTAGGTTAGTTAGTATAGTTTTAGATAAGAGAGACATATTGCTATGAGGAGTTTTAAGTCCTAGGAGGTAGGGTTAGTATTTAAAAAGTAAGTTAAGTATAAGATAGGTGTTAGTTTTCCAGGGTGGTGTAGTTAAGAGTATAAGTGAAAGGTAGATGTTAGGATAGTGGGAATTGATAGAATAAAATTTAGAGGGATGAGGTGGGGTTATAGTAATTAATAGATAAGGTTGTTAAGGGAGGGACAAGAAAGGAGTTTCATTAATAAGCAGTTAGAGGGGATAGGATGGCTCAGGGAGGGGGTGTGGTTAGGGAAGTATAAGTGTAAGGACACTGGGGGTGTGTGGGATATGGGGGTAGGGTAGGGGAGCAGAGCGGGGCAGAACCAATCAGTCGATTGTGTGGAGCCAATCAGACCTTCCAGACAGCTTATCGCCGAAGTATACCAGGCAGATAAGGAGCACTTTATTGTGGAAGTTTTATGAGTAAATTTAGGCAAACCAGTTTGCTTTAAAGGTAATAAAACCAATTTACCTATATTCTGTGACTCAGTGACTGCTGAATTCTTTCTAAGAGATGCACTTGGTTACAAAATAAGGTTAATAAACCTCAGCAGATTTATAAAAATAAATCACTGCATTATGCTGCCATCTAGTGGTGTAAGGGGGGAAAGACCACAACTTTAGGGTACACAGGAAAATATACTTGGTGGGAGATAGGACGGCCTAGGTAGGTTATGTAGGTAGGATCCACGAGTGTGCTGGCCCAGTTCCAACAGGTCTTAGCAAATTTAAGTAAAAGTAGAAGGTACTAAAGACACATACATTAAATCAATTAGGTCTATCAGCAATAGCCAAGCTGGGAAATATATAGGGATGCTTCCAGGTGCTGATACTTTGTGACACTGCGTTGAGGCTTCAGAGAAGTTTAGTTACTTGAGGGAAGTCATACAGCAGTGGGGGACAACCCAATTAGGAGTACTTGGCTTCCAGGCTAAAAAGAAGAAAAAATAGGAAGGTTATAAGTATAGGTAGGAGGTACATACAAGGAGAAAAGTGTGGCTGTGTGGTGGAGTGCAAGGGTAGGTGAAAGGACAAGAGAGTAACAGATATAGCATGTAGTCGGAGTTACAAAAAACCACGACAAAGCAGTATAACCACAAATATAAGTTAAAGGATTAAACCACAGTTTCAATAGGACCTTTTGAGATTAATACAGTCTACAACGCCTCAAGTATTCACGTGTACATAAGCGACAGTGTTTACAGTTAAATGTACTGAAGCGACAGTGTTTACAGTTAAATGTACTGAACCAGTTACATTTCCTTTCTTATTTTAACCTGTGTAATAAGCAGAGGCATAATTATCTCCCTCCTTCAGGAAAATAACTAACACAGTCACTCAGACTCTTTGAAACAGTTAGTACTTGCAGTCTCTAGAACTTCCCGCCCAGCCTTGAGACAGTCACTAGGACACTTTAACCAGTATAGCTTAAAGTCTTTAAAAAGTCCCGCACAGTACTAGCAATATAGCAATAGAACAAGCAGCTATGGAAAAAAAGAAACAATGCTTCTAAATAAATGTTCCCGCTTATGGTGACTAAATTAAAGTCCCGCCCTACTTAAGCGATATAGCATTATATTATAGATGGAATAGGAATATCAAACAGCACTCTCTAGGTCCCAGTAGTCAATAATTAACCTTGATTGAGCCATAGCATTTAGAAAAAATGCATCTTATACGACCAGGAGTAAGGCATAATGCAGTATGTTATAGCAAACATTGCTTATATACAGCTAGGAATCAAGGATTTGCTGTTCTGTTCACCGTTAGCAAACTGGGTACTTTCCAGATACAAGTTATTCAAAGGAATCAAGCAATTCATATGACTTTTGAAGTCATACAAGTGTTTACATTTCCATGTAGCTCTTTACACAAACCTAAAGCTTAATTTCACCAACTTTATGTATTTAACAAAAAAATGGGTGTTTCTTTGAGAAGTTTTTATAGTGCCATAAACATCACAAATAACCTTTAATTAATTTATTTGTATATAAGTGTAGATGTATGCTTTGTAAACCGCTATGAAAGCATGACATCTGTGCAGCTACAGAAACTTGGATCAAGGCTGTGGAGAGCACCCCTGCCTTACCAGGTTATACCTCATTCCACACATTCTGACCCCAAAATGAGGTTGGGAAGACTAAGGGTTGTGGAGTTTCTATTTTCATTAAAGACAAGCACACCTACTGATGCACTAGAACTAATCCAGGTGCAACTGACAATTGGCAAGTCATCTATCCAAGTTATAGCCAGCTATAGACCCCCTCCATGACTCAGAACACCCACTCCTCCTGCCTGGACCTGCTTGATTCCATCATGGTACCCCCAACACCCTGATCTTTGGTGATTTCAACTACCATGCCATAGACTGGGTGAACAATTCCTGCTCAAATGAACTCAACCAACGATTCCTTGACTTCATCAATTCTAATGCACTAGACCAGCTCGTCTCATCCCCGCAAGGGGAGATAACAGTCTAGACTTGGTTCTCACCAACATGGGTGACCGCTGCACCACCCCCATTGTAAGTTCTTCCCTGGTGAGACCAGACCATCAGTCTGTCTCATTCAAAGTGTCTATCCCGTCCAACCCCTCCAGCCGTAACCAGGTGAAAAAAACTTCTCAAAATCTGACTACAACCTTCTAAGGGAGTCTATCAGGTAGCTTCACAACACTGTCACCCACAGATGATGAGACAAATATGCTGAACAGTACACCAGTGCAGTTTATAAGCACCTGTACAACTGCATGGACTCAGCCATGCCAAACAGAACTAAAACCTGCTCCTCAAGGCAATACAAGCCTATCCGGTGGACATCCTCTATCAACAGGCTTTACAACAAAAGGAAGAAACTGTTGTCTAAGGGTAAAAAGGCACAAATTTCTAATTGGAAAACTCCCTCCTTAGCCTCAAGAATAAATTAGATCACTAGTGAAAACCTCCAAAGCCAATTATGAATCACAGCTAGCCTCCGAAACAAATGCTAAACACAAAGCCTTTTTCAGTTACATCAGGAACCTCCATGACAAAGCTCAGGTTTCTTCCAAATTAGTTCTTAATGGTACCACTTACACTGATCCTGTTCACTTAACCAACCTGCTAGCAGATAGGTTCAGTGCAAACATCATCCCCCTGTTCCCCCCAAAGACCCATTTGACATCCCCAATACTTGTCCCGCACAACACATCTCCATAGATCAAGTGTTAAAGACCCTATCCAAGGCAATGAACACAGCTTCCTTGGGACCTGATAGTATCCCAGGCTGTATTCTACACCATCTCCAGCAAGAACTAGCCTTACAATTGAGCACCCTATCCAGCCATAGCCTAAGTACAGGCTTCATTCCAGCAGAGTGGAGAACTGCCATTGTCATACCTTTGCTAAAAGGTGGTGCCACTACTGACCCTGGAAACTATTGCCTCATTAGCTTGATAAGTCTGATTTGTAAGGCCATGGAGCATATTATTATGGACCTCATAAACAAGGCTATAGGCAATCTCCAAGCACTTGAGCAAATCTTGCCTGTTGAACCTGGTTGACATTTTTGAGACTGTCACCAAGGCACTGGATGAGGGAAAGTCAGTACATACAGCTTACCTTGATTTGACCAAAGCCTTTGATATAATCCCCCACTTGGGCATCATAAAAAGCTAACACAACTAGTCGTAAATCCCTACCTCATCAGGTGGGTGGCCAACTGGCTCACCAATAGGACCCACAAGGTCAAAATAGGTGCCTTCACCTCTAACAGCAGACCTGTCACAAGTGGTGTTCCCCAGGGATATGTCCTGGGACACCTACTGTTTGGCATCTACTTCTCAGAGGTCCAGGCAAAGACAAAAGGCCTGTTGATGACCACGTTTGCAGATGACTGTAAGTTGGGTGCTGTCATTGACTCTCCAAATTATGTTAACATACTACAAGAGGATCTCACAGCAACAAATGACTGGTGTCAAAGTCATGGCCTTGAGTTAAATGCAAAAAAATGTATTATCATACCATTAGGCAAAAACACAGCCCCTACTGATTACCACATCAAAGGCAAATCCCTAAGCACACAACCTGTGGTGAGAGACCTGGGTACACAGGTTGACAACAATCTCACATTCGACCATCATTTAGCAGCAGTGGTCAGAAAAGCCTTCTACTTGGTTCATCTCATAAGTAAAGGAATTGCATCCAGAAACAAAGAAGGTTATTATATCTCTGTACTCCTCCATCATTAGGCCAATAATTGAGTACAATGCCCGTTTAGTATGTACCTCTCCAAACACCTGCACCAACTGGAAAGTCCACAGAAATACCTCACAAAGCAACTCCATGGCCTCCAACACCTGTCCTATGTAGACAGGCTCAGATCACTGTCACTCTACTTGGTATCATACAGATTGCTCAGAGGTGATCTGTGTCTCAACTACAAGGCAATTTCAGACCCACCTCTAATAGAGATGCATTACTCAATCAAAAGGCCTAAATCTAATATGTGACATTAACAAAACCTGCTGGAGAGACAGGTTTGTCTCCTAGAGACTACCCCATCTCTTGAAAAGACTCCCCATGCACGTCAAACAAAGTACGTCACTGACCCTCTTCAAGCGCACCCCTGATAAGTGGATGGGAAAACAAAAATTTGTCCCAGGGTTTCAACCTGTGTCCCTCATTGACAAGGGTGACAGGTGCTGACTGAGGTTTCTTTTTTGGGGATAAACTCTTGGCTAGACTTATAAGGACCCCACAACCATTAGCCTAGTAATGTTCTGTGACCTATGATCCTATGAACCTTGTGACTATGAATACTACCTTTTAAAATCTGTGATGATGCAGATAGAATGTTCACATTTTGCTTACACTTTAAGCATTATCTACCCAGTGAAGATGTGAAAAAGGCAATGTTGCTTAAATGGATGCTTTACTCTTTGAACACACTTTGCTGCTGGCAATGACCTAACGTCCTTTTTTGGTTTACATGACTAGTGGACAACTAGGCCATATTTAGTGCTTCCAGTAATGTAAAATGTTATGTGTTCTGTTCTGTAGCATTTCCCATTAGGCTTTTATGCAAGACCACTGGATCGCTTGAGACATGGTTAAAAGAATACAGGACAGACCATTAAATAATGTAATTGTTGTTCTTAATCAACTTAAATATCTCACAATGAAAAGATGCCACTGAATCACAAGGTGATTGTCTATACAGGCCATATCAGCAAATTCAGGTAAAACAAGTTAGCAGTCTTACTTGCTGAATAGGGAAATATGCATCTCTCATAATTAGGAAGTTATGTTGCCTTTACCTAACACAATGTTTTTTAGAAGGTTGCATTTACCAAATCTAGTTGTCAAGCCATTATCTCATGCTGGTGTATAAAATCTCAAGGGATACCGTACTGGTAGTAATGATGTGGCAGTGTGAAAGCGTTATTGGAATCATTAACAGTACTTACAATGTTAATTAAAATCACATGATAACTGCTGTCTCATTTACTTCTTCACAGTATGCAGTACTGATGACTGGTCTGAACTGTGACATTTATTTTAGTGCAATGTTATACTATTTAATGTTTTTTTTTAACATCCAAGCAATTTATTAAGCTAATATATTTCACTTAGCTGTTCTTTATTTCAATCACTTCTTGTTTCATTTATCAGTGAAATTTTAATTTATTGTTTTCATTTATAAACATGGTTTGATAATCTTGTGAAACAATATATCATGGGTAATCAAAAATACATATATGCATTTAGCAATGTCAATCATTTGAAGGTCATGATAGTCTGTGCAAACTGCATTGGAGTTGTGGTAAGAAAATTAGTGTTTGAATTTACCATGACCACCACATTGCACCTGCAGATATTTCAGTATATTATTCACACCTTATTGAGCTTAGCTTCACAGAAACTGAAGATGATGGGTTTAGGTATCATGGGAGATGGAAGACATTGTTGTAGAATGTAATCCATTAAATTCCTGATATTACAAAGGCACACAGAATAGATAATCACCTTTGACAAATCAAGTCTCTTACAAGAAATTTCTCAGTTTTAAGCAGACATGTCCTGACCTTTTGTTCTGAAGCCTGCTTTGACTGGAGATGATGCACTAATAAACATTGCCTTTGATACAGTATACTTAACGAAAGCAGACACTCTTACTGGCATTTGCAAAATACAAAGTTCTGTTGCTGTGGTAACCACAGCGTCATTCCTAGGTGTACGTTTAGTGCAGAATTGAGTAATACATCACTGTAATCCTGAAATTATTTTCAATTCAGAATGCTTAGCAAATTCCACATCAATACAATATTACACATGAATACAATAGTTTTGCACCTTAGACTTAAGGAACACTAGCATTTTAGCAAGAAAGCACGTCCTTACAAATTTCAAAGAATTTACCTCTGAGTGACAAATGCATTGTACATCTGTAATGCTGAGCAGTTTCTTAAACATTTTCTCTTTTCCACCTCTCTCCCTCTGTCTGATTATTTTTCAGTCAGCTTGTAATCCTCCTATCATTTACAATTACAGAACGGTTTAGAAAGGTAAAATGTGTAGAACAGATTTAAAAAAAAATGCATAGTTTCAATGTGGATGGGGTCTTATTCATTAGCATCATATCTGTTGTTGAATTTTTCAGCTTTTCCCGGTTAAGGGTCACCACAGCAGAACTCCGGTCTGCTAATGATTGGTAGTTGTTTTTTTACATGCCAAGTTACCAGCCCTGACACACAACCCTCAACAAAGGTACGCCCATTCACGCATGTCTCCACGCAGAAGACGCTCTAGCTGAGAATCGAACCAGACAGCGTCTTACTGTGAGGCGACAACACTACCGCAGCACCACCACCGTGGTTATAAGCACCATCTCTGTGATAATTAATTTTTTTTTAATGACCTGTACAACAGAAAAAATTATGTACTTTATAACATTTTATTGATGTAGTCCAGAACATAAACAAGAAAACCACTGCATTTATTCTTTACTTTTGCAAGAGTAATTATGCTTATAGATTAAAACCCCTTTCTTCTTGGAATACAATGTGCACATTTCTATGCAATAATGCTAGGGAATGCTGAGTACCCCGTACATAAAGGAACCACTGGAAAGCTTATGCATTTCTAGTTAGTAAATGCAGTAAGTTAGTATTTTATTCAGCAAGTTGCTATAGCAGGCAGTAAAGCTCTTAGATGCACTGTAGCAGTCTTTTAAATGAACAGAAATGTAGACTGCTGGAAAATGAATACACACAGTGGGCTAAAAGAGCAATAAGGATTTCTTTTGGGGGGATGTCTACCAAACATTTTAGACAACACCAGTTTTTACAATGTTCCTTCAGAGCCTTTTCTACTTAGTTTTGACGTATTTTCGTTCAGAAAAATCACTCTTTAAACGTTTTATGTTGAGTACTGCTTTACATGTCTTAGTTTCCTTCTTCATATTTTCAGTCTACTCATCACATTTTCTGTAAGCGTGACTACTTAATCTCTGCACCTCTCTTGTATCAGTAAACTACCCAGGTACAGGCCGATTGCTCATATTTTATGTGTGCATATTCACAAATACAAGTAGTTGTTTATATGCTGGTATCTACATATATAATTGTTTGTTTACTTATGCTACCTTTGAATCTAAATGAATGGCAATAATAAACAGACATATCTCAGGAAATATTAGACATTTCATTTATCACCAACTGACCACCACATGTCATTAAGTATCATCTCCATTCTACATAGAACATAAAAATATCAGCGCTCTGTACAACAGAAGCCCAGAGCAAGTCCACACAAAGCACAGCAACCCGTACATTCTAGTTCTATAAATATCAAAAAAGCATCACGCAGTAACCATATAAAAGCATTAGTCCAAACTGTAACATTAACAGATAGAGGGGTATAGAGCAATATTTTAAGATGGCTGTTTAGAGTTGTTTGCTCTGAGATGTGGGAGTATTCCCTCCCTTTCCTAACTGAGATGAGGAGTTCTTCAAGTCATGTGTCTTTATTGCTGCTCCTAACTGCACTCTTACTGGATTAATGCAGAGCGGTGGTGGTGCTGCGGTAGCATTGTCACCTCATAGCAAGATGTTGTCCCGTTCGATTCTCAGCTAGAGCATCTTCTGTGTGGAGGCATACGTGAATGGAGTGTGCCTTCATTGAAGGTTGTGCATCAGGGCTGGTAACCCGGTATGTAAAAATCCACTACCAATCATTAGCGGACCGGAGTTCCACTGTGGCGACCCCTAACCGGGAAAAGCCGAAAGACACAAACAAACCTAAAGCTCTTATGTTATAGTCAAAATAACAGATTACCTAAGTGGTGCTTATCATAAGATGGCATCTCCCCCAGCTCCAAACTTTATGGAATCCAAACTGGAAACACACCATATCTCATCTGCAGAGTCAAGGGAAACATCACTGAATTGAAAGATGTAATTGTGTCTGGCAAGAATAATACTAATGCATGTTCTGTAAAAGTATGAGTGTGTAGATAACAGTCTCCAGCAAGGCAATCACTTTACTGCAGAATAAGATGTCCATATTGGAGCAAATGGAGTACCATACAATCTGTGTATGATATGCTGCAAGACTTTGAAAATAGACAGCACTGTAATAACCTGCAACTTAGTGGACAGGCTGAAGTACAATAAAGTGAGGATAGGTCAACTTTTTTGGAAGTGCATTTTCCAGCAACTCTGGGGTTTAGTGAAAAAATACCTGTTGAGACAATTCATAGGCCAATGAAGCACACATCCACAAGCAGGGAAGTACTGCATACTTTTACTTCTAAGCTGCTAAGACAAGCCCTGCTACACACAGGGACTGAGGACATAGCATTATTGCTCAAGTCATACATGGTATGCCTGCAACATGTCTGTTATATGGCAACTGTAATTATGCAGGAGGATATTTGCAGATGTTCATTAACCTGGCTATATAGACAACATGAAACCCACCTTCAGGTACCCTAACAAATTAACTACAAAAGAGTAAAACTAAAACCTGCCTTTGCAAGCCCTGGAGAGGACTTACAATTCCTTAGAGGGGCACTTCATGAACATTCAGTGATTAATGCTGCCTTGCTTGGATGTCTCCCAGTCTCATTCTCATTTTATAGAATTTGGTAACTGTACTAGGAAATAATTAATGGTCAGCAAAAATTACCTCTTCAGAAGCCATCAGAACATCACAAACCTTCCAGTACTAATGCATCTGAAATGGGAAGTATTTAGAGAAGTCTTATGCTGGGCTATTCTGACTGTTCAGAATTATTAAAGGGGCAATATAATTTCTGAAAAATTAAAGGTGCAATGTAACAAAAATAGTTTGCATGTAATATGCATGTGAATTACAGCATTGGCAATACAGAATTTTGGATAATGTGCTAATGTAATGTTGGTTGGTTTTGCTTACATTATGGTTATACAGAGATTTAGGATGGGGGGGGTATGCTATACTGTCATGGGCAGTTGTGGACTTCAAACAGCTTTCTATTTTAGGAAAGCAACATACATGTGTAGAAAAATATGCATCAGTGTCACAAACGTTACCCACAGTAAGCAGCACAGTAGAAGCACAGACATCTACCTAGAGTGTTTACAAATGAAATCTCAACAAACATATAGTAGGAATAATATACCCGTAGACATATTTAATACAGACCTAAAAAGTGATACAGCAGAAATGAATGAGACATAAAATAAATTGACATACCTTGGTATCAGACTGGTACATTATTTTTCCAGGTAGAGCTAATTCCATATATGCCAGCCTTTCAGACGTATATGGCATATTGGTAGCCTGCTTTTCAGCACAATATATTATTATTATTGCTATTACTTTCCTCACTAGCATGCAATGCTTTAGAATGTCTGGGGCTGACAGCACATGTTGTGAATGTCTGTCAACCCTTGTTGAGTCTAAAAATCCAAAAGTCTTGCAGAGAAAGCCAGTTCTGTTGGTGTAGGGGGATGATGTTTTTACTATTACACTGTTAGGTTGGTTTGGTGTCCATATAACCCATAAGAGCTGATGGGGAAGGAAGGATTGATGAAGCTATGCTTGCTCATCCCTCACCAGAGAAGTTGTGGGGATAACATGCTGGTCTGAAGCAGGACATTCTTGAAGCCTCAATGAAGCCAAGACCCAAGAACAGTGGCCAAAGACATTAAATGGGCTGTTACTATTTAGGAGAGTTGTGGACACCCCCTACAAAGATGCTCATGACTAACACCTCACAATATTCTTAAGTAAGATGTCAGCATAGATGGGGTTGGGTCTTCCAGTACTGTATCAAGCCATCATCTGTAAATTAGAAGACAACTTCCACTCTTAACATGTATCTTGTCATCAGTCCATACCAGCTGGTAAACCTGGCTTCTGGCATGCTTGCGTGATGCCATTTAACTGAGGCTCAGGAGAGCAATGCTTATTCAGAAGTGATCACATCCTGCAGAGCCAACCCAGAATTACAAAAAAAATAAAAATTCTTTCAGATAAACATGTGTATGATACAGGACATTTACCAAAGTGAGAAGCAAGCAAAGTTAAAAACATTTCTGAGCTTTTCATTGTATGTCTTGAATATTACAGACAGAGCACAGTACAGGATGCTCATACCTGGATATACATGCATTTGATATCTACTAATAATTAGTAGTATGAACAGTATGAGTGTATGTGTGTACAGTATTGAACTGCATAGAACAATGTGTAACAGAGCTGATATTGGTTCATACACAGTAGTAATGCAATTACTGTGCACACAGGTTACAGTATGACAACACACTACTTCTAAGCAGTACTAGTAGCTGTACTAGGCAGCATCTCATACTACATGCTCTGTCATGCTGGTAAAAGGTAAGGAACTGAACAGTTATGATTAGCATATTGACTAATCACCTCTGTGTACTTTTTGCATACTTGTAAGAAAAGTAATATGATTATACAACAGAATATGTGAAACTTGGTATATCCAATAGGGGCATAAATATATAAAAAGAAATATATTCAATGTGCATTATGGTTATACAGGTAGTTTAGTGATTGCATGTGTAGTGAATGTCATGGATATGTAAAATAATAAATTACATTTTTTTTGTGCAACTATGTTGTACTGTTGCTTATTTACGTGTATATTGTTAATGGGTTTAATGTTCTCTTGTTTGTGTTATATAGTACTTAGTAGCTTTATTTTGTGTGTGTGTGTGTGTGTGTGTGTGTGTGTGTGTGTGTGCGTGTATGTGTGTGTGAGTTTACTGTCGTGCTATTGAATACACGTAGTTACAAGTGAATAACTCTGGGAAGTATATACATTAGCTGAGGTCCAATGTCTTTGAGTTTTGCTGTGATGGGGCTAATGAAAAACAATACCATAATGTGTAAATGGCATGTGACCAAAAGCAGGTAAATACAGTGAGATTGCAAGCTAGCATTTTCCTGGTTAACTATTTGTACACAGTTTATGGATGTTACCATCATAATTTTCATATTATCCAGGAGTCTTTTTTACATAGCTATAATAACATTAATTCAGGGCCAGATTCTGTAAAGCTTGTGGAAGCTATTTGCTGAGAGTGCAGCACACCAAAGGAAGACTTCATCTCACCTGGTGTGGACATGATTCCAGAAGACATGCAGAAGATAAAACAACTATTTAAGTATTTAGGTAAAAAACTTTCTTACACTGTGAAGGGCACCAATGAGGAAAAAAAAAAGCCAAACACTACTAAAAACTCCTGATGTCCACCATGGCAGTAAAACTTAATAGTAAAATCAAAACTTTAATGAAAAGAATATAACAAAAAAAAAAAAAAAAAAAATTATTGTTAGAATCTGTATAGCAAATATCTACTAAACTTTGTTTATGTAATTTCCTGCGATGACTATGCCTGTTTGCATGTATATCACATGTTCTGACTCAATGTGTTATTATTTTTGACCTTGTATTGACTGTTGCTGTGAATTATCTGTAATATCGTTGGAGCTTTTCTCCCCGGGCCTCCACTGAAAATGGACATATATCCAGCTGGACTAGCCCGGTCAACAAATGTAAAATAAATAAATAAAAATAAATAAATAAGCAGTCCTCAGTCTTCCGATAAGCGCTTTCGGCAAATAAGCCTTCCTCAGATCGTATAAAAAGGACTGTTCATTTTTTGTATTTATAAGGCATCACAGCCATTCCTGCTGCAACAAGGGCATGTTAGAGAACTAAATGAGGAATGGCTGTGATGCATTATAAATACAAAAGCTGAACAATCCTTTTTATACGATTTGATGAAGGCTTATTGGCCGAAAGTGCTTCTCGGAAGACTGAGGACTGCTTATTTTATGTTATATTCTTTTCATTAAAGTTTTGATTTTACTTAAGTATTTAGTGTAGGATAATTAGAGATTTGGTACACACCGGTCTGATTCCAAATCACATCATGCGCACACAGCACAACTCAGATGTCACAAACAGCCACACTGACTCCGTTTCTGAAATCATTGGCACATACTTTTTGGACCCCAGAACATTTGTGAATACTGTGTATATTGGCAAAATCCAGAGTAAAACATCAAAAAATATAAACATACAACTTGCTATTAATATACTGCAACAGGCTGCAATGATGCAAGCCATAAATGAAGCTGTGTCATAGCATCCTAGAAGGCAGCCAGCTAGAGTCAGAACAAGGCTGCAACTAAACCAGCTGTTAGACTAGTTAATCAACAGATACTGCATAGACAGACAACTGGTGCAAAAAAATTAAAATTAAAAAAGCGTGTGCGTGTGTGTGTGTGTGTGTGTGTGTGTGTGTGTGTGTGTGTTTGTGTCTGTGTGGGCGAGTGGTGTATTTGTGTATGAAAGTAAGAGAGAGTTTGATCAAGCTATTATTTTACACAAACTAAGCAGCGCTTTTGCTGTCTAGCCAGTATAAAAAACATAATTCAAACAGAAAAAAGTGTGTGTGTGTGTGTGTGTGTGTGTGTGTGTGTGTGTGTGTGTGTGTGTGTGTGTGTGTGTGTGTGTGTGTGTGTGTGTGTGTGTGTGTGTGTGTGTGTGTGTGTGTGTGTGTGTGTGTGTGTGTGTAGGTGTGTGGGTGTGTGTGGGCATGTGTGTGCATGTGTGTGCGTGTGTGTGTGTTTCTGAGAAAGTGAAGCGTGAGAATGATTGAGTGATTCCTGGCAGCAGCAACAGCAGTTAAGAGGTTTGCGTACCTCTCCACCTCTTAAATCAACATATCCAGACAAAGTATAAAATAAAGGGGAAACAAAGGATCAAAATGAGAACATATTTTAAAGATTACACTTATAAAATTAGACAGTTATGTGAATAACAGAATTTGTTTTAGCATGGATTTTCAGAAGCAGGGTGTGTGTGTGTGTGTGTGTGTGTGTGTGTGTGTGTGTGTGTGTGTGTGTGTGTGTGTGTGTGCGTCTGTGTGTGTGTGCGTCTGTGTGCGTCTGTGTGTGTGTGTGTGTGTGTGTGTGTGTGTGTGTGTGTGTGTGTGTGTGTGTGTGTGTGTGTGTGTGTGTGTGTGTGTGTGTGTGTCAGCAGTACCTTTCAGCTAAAGAAATTTGGATAAAGCCTAAAATAAAGGGTGATCAAAGGGGCAAAAATCGAACAGAAGGTTGCTTAAATGAAAGTATTATTCTTAGCATGAATTTGAAGGAAATAAAAGTCTGAAACTCAGATGTATATCATTTAGTGACTTCAGTCTCCGATGACTGGCAACAAGCCAAACATTTTAAGAGTAAGGGACCAAAAAACAAAGTAAATACCTAGATAATTTTTTACAGTATTTTATTTTGGATGTAAAATGCTTCCTCCAGCACCATTAACATATACTATAGAAAATTTGAAACTTTAGGCGGAGGAACTTTTACATCAAAAATATATAAGTAATATAAAAATAAAAAAGTAAATAAACACAACAATTTTTCAGAGAGCCCATTCTCTAAGCTCAATAATGTACTCCCAGGTATGTGTTGCTATGAAAATTAACATCTTCGAGCAGGTGTTATTTCTACAATAACACATACCCTGTTGGGTATTATTCCTTACATACTGACAACATGCCATATCCATTTCGCTTCTGATGGTGAAAATGGATGCTTCTACAGCATGTGCATAATATACTAAACTCCAATGGATCCCAATCAGATGACAGAGTTTTGAGAAACTTAAAATTCATATGGTCAAGACCATATGATCGAGTTTCAGAAAACTCTAGCATAAAAAAAAAACACAAATGTCTACCTTTTTTTTTTTAGATTTTTCAAGGGGGGGGGGTAAGCCGCACTACACCCCCCCAGTCCCCCTTTCAATAAATCAGTCTTATGGTTCTGACCATATGAATTCTGAGTTTCTGAAAATTAAATGCATCTGATGGGGATCCACTCCAATATAGTGGTATCAAAGTATAGTCTGATACACATCAGCATACAGTTGTATTTTTGTATTAATAGTCCATGCATAATGCATGTATCTGACAATGATCTATGAGTTATATGCAAACTTTAGCTGAACACATCTCTATTACACCTTTGTAACCAGATAGAGAAGGTCCAAGTGGATGTATGAATTGTGTTACCTTTACTTTATAATGCCTGCCAAAATATCTAAGAGTTAAAGGTCATAAAGAGGCCAAAGTAAAAGTGACTCATTTTTTTTCTATAACAATTAGTACATCTGGGATATTGCAATAAAAAAAAAAAGTTCAGTTAATTCCAAGCTCTAACTAATGTGCAGCTCCATTAGCTGTACAAAACTCTTTCCAGCAGCTAATAGCAGGGAACAGAATGCTACTACCAGAAACATATTACAATGTTATAATATTAATTGCCTATGCAGTTGCTACTCTGGTAAACAAAAAATCCATGCTGAACATATTTTATTTTTACTGCTGTATACCACTGCTGTGAATACATTGCTTAGCATATTTTACTGTCATGTAATCATAAATACTTTTCTGCAAGCTTGCAACAAGTGCTCTTGATTAATTGTGTAATGAATTAACCACAACTGTGAATGCTGTTTTCCAAATTCTCTACTCATATAATTACATTTTACCAACATGACAAAACCTGTCATAATAATCTGTGATAAGAGGTAATACTGTTTCTGGAAATATTTAGGAGTGATCTATAAGTGTATTGTTACAGTTTCATAAGCAGTCACAATATTAGTATGAACTATCGTGGTGTCCTGAAAGACTGTTTTGTGGGCATCTGTCTCCTCCTCTACTTGATAACAAGTTACTCTGTGTAACTCAGATGACTAACCCCTTCTGTGTTTGGGTCACCAGCTGGGTGCAATAGGAGAGAAGAGGAGAGTCAGCCTGTGAGCTATCACTGATACTTCTATAGGATGGCTTAAAACAGTACCCCTCATAGCTTGCATATTTACTTAGTTCAAATGTCATTCATTGCTCCGATCTTGACCATAGATTTGCCCATCTAGGACCCAAGGGATACCTGCCTCAATCCAGCATGTTATCATTTTACCTATCATCATATAGAGGTTTGCAGACATAATTCCTGACCTTTGTCATGTTCTATAGGTGCCTGGATAGCATAAAGGAACCCAAGTCTAGATCATTCTCAGGTTTTCCTTCTTCTACATCAACGTATCATGCTTGGTCTGCAACTGCTGCATACATTGGGACATACTATGGTGGGATCAGCAAGTGTTTGTGAATATTGGCATTGTGTGCTATCAGTCCATGGCAAAGTACATCTTTTGTCAAAATAAGATTCTAAAATATTGCATTCTAATGAAATCATTAATGATGTATAGCACTGGAGAGCAAAATACAGTGCAGATGTCTTACGGGCATGTAGCATTCTAAGGTATGTTCACATATGGGATTATTACCTCTACATAGGAAAATTGCCTCACAGCAAGAGGTTCTCCTGTTCGATTCTCAGCTGAAGTGTGGGGAGTGCCTTCTGTGTAGAGTCTGCATGTCCTCCCCATGGTTGGGTGGGCATTCGAAAGACATGTGTAAATGGGCATGCCTTTGTTGAAGGTTGAACGTTGAGCTGGCACCTCGGCGTTTGTGAAAATCTACTGCCAATCATTAGCGGACTGGAGTTCCACTGTGGTGACCCCTAACCAGGAAAAGCCAAAAGGCAAACAACAACAACCTCTACATAGGAAAACAGTGTAGTTTACTGATACCAAGGTATGTCCACATATGTATTATATCACTTCCATTGGGCTGCATCACGTTTTATGTCTGTGTTGTGTACGTACATGACGATAGTACTCCCTCCATAGGTTGATATTGAGCAGCACTTTTGCAAATAAAATATAACCTATATAATGTAATACTACATACATCTGTAAATCTTCCTTTGGAAGCAGATAAATGTAGATGACAAAATACCCATGCTTGGTGTGGGATCCTCTTATGAGTGCCGATGCATTGTTTTCTACATATGTGAGTTATCCATAGCTATGTTGTGTTTTTAGCATAGAAAGCTGTTTGCCATTTGCAGCTGTCCATGACAGTATGTCATATGTACCATATACAAGTTGCTGCATGTCTGTGTGTCAGTGCCAAGAATGCTACCACAATATGAACAAAAAATTATTGACTTCAACAACTGGCTTTGTTTCTGGTGTCTTTTCAAGGGGATCCAGTATCTGTCTGCCTGGGATAACATGGTTGACAGGCCTCAATGATTTGCCAGAGATGGCCTCTACCTATCACCCCTGGGGTTCTGGATCTTGGCCAAGGCTCTTGTCTCCCCCATTGTGCCTTTTTTAGGCAATGTCCCAAAGACAAATCTTCCAACATAAAAGATCTATGAAAAAGCTAATTAAAAGTCATGCTGCTCAGTTTTAGGAGCCGTAACCTGAAAATGCACTCACTGGAGGCTCTCCTCACACTGGAAGATGCCAATGTCTGTGCAGTCATGGAAACTTGGTTCAGGGCTGTGGAAAGCACCCCTGCCTTACCAAGCTATACCTCATTCCACACTTTCTGACTCCAAAATAAAGTCAAAAAACTAATGATGGTGGAGTCTCTATCTTCATTAAGGACAGACACACCTCCAGACTGGTTTACCAGCATGACGCACTAGAATTACTCCAGTTGCAGCTGACAGTTGGCAAGACACCCATCCAAGTTATAGCCAGCTATAGACTCCCTCCATGACTCAGAACACCCAATCCGCTTACATGGATCTACTTCACTCCATCAATGTACCTCCTAACACCATGATCCTTGGTAATTTCAACTACCCCACCATAGACTGGGAAAACTATTCCTGCAATAATGCACTCACCCAATGATTCCTTGACTTCATCATTTCTAACACACTAGACCAGCTGGCCTCATCCCCCACAAGGGGCGATAACATGCTGGACTTGGTTCTCACCAACATGGGAGACCGCTGCACCACTCCCATAGTATGTCCTTCCCTGGTGAGATCAGATCATTGGTCTGTCTCATTCAAAGTTTCTATCCCACCCAACTTCTCCCCAGCCATAACCAGGCTAAAAAACTTCTAAAAAGCTGACTAAAACCTCCTAAAGGAGGGTACCATCAGCTTCATACCACCGCTGCCCTCAGAAGATGCAGACAGCTATGCTGAACGGTACACCAGTGAAGTACACAGGCACCTGTAAAACTGCATGGAGTTAGCCATACCCAGCAGAACTGAAACCTGCTCCACAAGAAAACACAAACCTGTTTGGTAGACATTCTCAATCAACAGGCTTTACAACAAAAGGAAGAAACTGTTGTCCAAGGGTAAAAAGGAACAAATTCCAAATCTGCGTTAGAGGGAAGCATTCTAGCTTATCAGTGGGAGTGTCAAGCACTAAGTAGCCTATCTACCACAAGATCCAGGTACAGATTCTTAGTTTTAGCACTTGAATTTGCTTGTCCGTGCTCAGCACTTGTTCAGAACTTATTGTTAACACTAAATAAGCTACAAATTACTACAGCACTCAACCTTCCTCTTTACCTAGAGGAAAACAGTTTTTGTACTTACTTTCCTCACTTGCTTAGAGAAAAACAGCTCTTATACTCACTTTCCTCACTTGTCTAGAGGAAAGTAGTTTTTTGTTCAGGTATGTCCAAGGGTCAGCTCCCAGTGTTCTCTCCTGTCTATCTGATGAATCTGGGCATCTTGCAGCAATGTACCAATTGCCTCATGTACACAGACAACCCTCTCCTCCTATCACTAAGGGCTTTTCATCAAGAAAAAAGGAGGTCATTGTCCCACTGTACTCATCCCTCATTAGACCCATTATAGAATACAATGCCCCATTTGGTATGTACCTCTCAAGACATCTGCAACAACTGGAAAGGCCACAGAAATACCTCACTAAAAGAATCACAGGCCTAAAGAAGATGCCCTGTGCTGACCGCCTTAAAAAACTCCAGCTATACTCTGTCACATATCGTCTACTCCGAGGCGATCTCTGAATAACATACAAGGCCATGTGAAGCCCAGAGCTGTTGGACATGCTACACTTAAAGAAATCTCAATCCCTAAGAGCCACACGCTCCAGGGATCTAAACCTTGTCATCACAATAAACAAAACATGCTGGAGGGATTGGGTCCTGACCCAGAGACTCCCCAGACTCTGGAATAGACTGTCCATACATGTCGAGCAGAGCGCCTCTTTGACCCTCTTCAAAAGGAACCTTGATGATTGGATGGGAGAAAGGAAATTCACCCTTGGGATCACGTCAGTCGCCCTGCTAGACAGGGGTCCAGGGAAGTAAATAGTGTGGGAAGAAATAGCCAGGGAATTGTTATGGCTAGGCTTGTATAGGACCTAGGGCTGATAGCCTGGTACCAACGTATGAACGTATGAACCACCCAACACCACAACCTGTGAGAGATGCACTTATCTAGCCACACTGGAGGTAAAGCTCTCTCCAACCAAGACTGTACTTGACAGCAAAGAGGAGAAGGTAAACACTTGTACCACACCACAATCGTCACATCCTCCTACTAAACCTACACCACCAAAATCCACACTTAGGAACACAGAAACATTCACAGAGGCTCTCAATAATAATCCTCTCAAGCAATAAAGCAGAAAAGCAAGCAACCTCCACCCCCCCCCCCAACACAACCCAAATGACACACATCCCACAGACTCAGTGTGCCAATAAACCACAGCCCATAAGGCAAAACAACGTACCCAACACACTAGTCATAGGTGACTCTATAGTCAGGCACACTGATGTCCCACTCACCAGGCTAAACAAGGAAAAGGTTACTGTCAGCTGCCTGTCGAATGCCAGGATCCACCACATAACCCACGCATTCAGGTCACTCCACAACAAGTACAAATGTGACTTTGTCATTGTCCATGTTGGTGTGAACAACCTGAAACATACCTCCCTGGACTAGATGAAAAGAGACATGGAAAGGTTCTCCAATCTTGTAGCCCAGGCAGGTATGATCCTAGCCCTGAGTAGCATCCTGCCATCGCCCAGAATGATACCACAGTACAAAGACAAAATGATTGACTTCAACAATTGGCTAAGCTTTTGGTGTCATTCTAAGGGGATCCAGTATCTGTCTGTCTTGGACGACATGGTCGACAGACCACGATGCTTTGCCAGAGATGGCCTGCACCTGTCGCCCCTGGGATTCCGGATACTGACTAAGGGTCTTGCCGGCCCTATAGTGCCTTTTTTAGGCAAGGTTCAAATGACAAATTCACCACAGTAACAGGAACAGGCAAGCAAAAACTGAGGGTAATGCTACTCAATGCTAGAAGTCTAAATCGCAAAATGCACTCACTCGAGGCACTCCTTAAAATGGAGAACATCGATATCTGTGCAGTGACTGTGACCTGGTTCAAGGCTCTAGAGAGCACCCCTGAATTACCAAGTTATAACTCATACCACACTTTTCGGCCATCTAACTTGGACCAGAACACCAAAGGTGGAGGTGTGTCCATATTCATTAAGGATATCCGCACCTCCAGGCTAGTTGCGCAGCATAATGCATCCGCGGTTATCCAAGTGCAACTAACTCTGGGCAAAACTGCAATCCAAATTGTAGCTTGCTACAGATCCCCCACCATGCCCTAAGATTCCCACTCATATTTTCTTGATATACTGGAAAATATTTGGGTTCAACCAAACACCCTAATAATGGGCAGTTTCAACTACCCCACCATTAACTGGGAAAACTATTCATGTACCAACTCCTTCACACAACGCTTTCTGGAATTCATCAATTCCAATGCTCTGGATCAACTTATCCACACCCCCATCAGGGGCAACAAAATCCTGGACCTAGTCATTGCCAGCATGAGTGACCAGTGTTCCACACCTGAAGTCAACTCCTCGTTGGTCAGATACGACCATTAGCTAATCACCCTAGATATCCGCATCCCACCCCCAACCACCGTTAAGGAAACCATGGTAAAAAATTTCTCCAAAGCCAACTTCATGCTTCTTAAGACAGAAGGGGCGAACTTCATGACACTCATGCAGATGGACAATGCAGTTACGACTGCTGAGTCCTACATAAATGCATTCTATAAGCACATACACAAGTACATGGATCGTGCTATCCCAAACAGAACCAAGATGCTATCCTCCAAAAAAAAGAAGCCGATCTGGTGGTCCCCTGCCATAAACAAAGTCTACAACAGAAAAGAGAGTAAAATCCCATGAGTGGAGGAGCTCCCTGGTCAGCTTCAGTAAGAAGCTGAGATCCCTTATAAGATCCTCCAAAGCTAGCTACGAAAAATCGCCACTGATTCTAAGGGCAACCAGAATGCATTCTATAACTATGTCAAGAATCTCAATGGCAACACCCAGATCTGCTCTGAGTTACAGCAAATTGGCAAGAAAATTACAGAACCAACTGATATTGCCAACATCCTGGCAGATAGGTTCAGTGCTAACTTTATCTCCCTCTCACCCCCTAAAGGGCCATATCTATACAGGAAGAATGCAGAGTTCCTGTAATCACATCTATGTAGGTAAAAGCTGCACTCTCTAAAACCAAAAACACAGCATCCATAGGACTGGACAACATCCCAGGCTGCATTTTACATGAACGGCAGAACAAACCGGCTCCCCACCTAAGCACCATGTTTAATCATAGTCTCATGTCAGGCTTTGTGCTCACTGAATGGTGCACAGCAACAGTTATCCCACTCCACAAAGGGGGAGCCACCACTGATCCTGGGAACTATTGCCCTATTAGCCTGATGAGCCTGGTATGCAAGGCCATGGAATGTATCATCATGGAACTCAAAACAAAGACATTGGTAACCTCCAAACTCTGGACCCCACCCAGTTCGGGTTTGTGAAAGGCAGATCATGCATTCTGAACCTGATTTACTTCTTTGAGGCAGTCACCAAAGGTGTAGACGAGGACAAGGTGGTTCACAAAGCCTATCTTGATCTCGCCAAGGCTTTCAACACCATCCCCATTCTGGAATTATAGTTAAACTCACTAAACTAGGTATAAATTCCTACATCACAAGATGGGTTGCCAACTGGCTTACTGACAGAACCCACACTGTAAAAGTTGCAGACTCCAAATCTGACTTCAAACCAGTGACAAGTGGAGTACCACAGGGTTCAGTCCTGGAACTTCTCCTATTTGGTATCTACTTCTCTGAAGTACAGGCCAACACAGAAGGCCTCTGGTTAATGACGTTCGCAGATGCCTGCAAACTAAAAGCCATAGTTGAGTCCCCAAATGATGTGGACATCCTACAGAAGGGCCTCACTGAGACAGATGCCTGGTGTCAGAGGCATGGTCTCAAGCTCAATGCCAAAATGTGCATTGTCATTCCCTTTGGTAAAAACTCTGTACCCATTAACTACCACTTAAACGGCAGTCTACTTAACACTGAATGTGTGATAAGAGACCTTGGGACCCAGGTGGACAGCAGTCTCTCCTTTGATAATCACATCACCACAGTAGTCAGGAAATCCTTCTATGTGGCACACCTCATCGCAAAAGGCTCTCATCCAGGAAAAAAAAGATCATTGTTCCCCTCTACTCGGCACTCATTAGACCCATTATAGAGTACAACGCCCCTTTTGGAATGTACCTCACAAGACATCTGCAGCAGTTGGAAAGGCCACAAAAGTACCTCACAAAGAGGATTACTGGCCTCTAACAGATGCCCTACACTGAGCATCTCAAAAAACTCCAGCTTTACTCTGTAGCATATTGCCTACTCTGAGGAGATCTCTGTCTAACACATAAAGCTATGTTAAACCCAGAGCTGTTGGACATGCTATACCTAAAGAAATCCCAATCCTTCCGAGCTACATGCTCTAGGGACCAATACCTTGTCACCACAATAAACAGGACATGCTGGAGGGATAGATTCCTGTCCCAGAGACTTCCTATTCTCTGGAACAAACTACCCATCTATGTCAAGCAAAGTTCCTCATTAGCACTCTTCAAGAAAAATCTTGATGAGTGAATGGGAAATAGGAAATACACCCCGGGGATCTCATCTGTGGCTCTGCTCGACAGGGGCACAGGAAATTAACTTTCTTGGGTGGTGTAAGCCAGGGAACCTTGTTGGCTAGGCTTACTTAGGCCCTTGGGCCAATAGCCTACCTACCTATGAGCCTATGAACCTAAAGCTCCCTCCTCTGCCTCAACAAGCAAATTAGATCACTAGTGAAATCTTCCATAGCCAATTATGAGTTGAAACTAGCCTCTGAAACAAAGTGAAACCACAAGTCTTTCTTCAGTTATGATAGCAACCTCCATGGCAAAACCCAAATTTGTTCCGAAGTAATACTTAATGGTACCACTTACACTGATCCTGCTGACTTAGCCAAACTGCTAGCTGATAGGTTCAGCGCAAACCTCACCCCCCTGATTGTCCCCCCAAAGGCCCAGTTGACATCCCTGATACTTGTCCCATGCCTTACATCTCCATAGATAAAGTGTTAAAGGCCTTATCCAAGGCAAACAACACAGCTTCTGTGGGACATGATAGTATCCCAGGCTGTATTCTGCACAATGTCCAGCAAGAACTATCTTCACCATTGAGCCCCCTATTCAACCATAGCCTAAATACAGGCTTCATTCCAGCAGAGTGGAGAACTGCCATTGTCATCCCCTTGCACAAAAGTGGTCCCACTACTGACCTGGGATACTAACACTCCATTAGCTTGACAAGTCTGATCTGTAAAGCCATGTAGCATATTATTATAGATCTCATAAATAAAGACATAAGCAATCTCCAAGCACTAGACCACACCCAATTCAGATTTGTCAGGAAAGATCTTGCCTATTGAACCTAGTTGACTTCTCTGAGACTGTCACTAAGGCCCTGGATGAGGGAAAGTCAGTACATACAGCTTACCTTGACCTGGCCAAGGCTTTTGACACAATCCCCCACTCACACATCATCGAAAAGCTAATGAAACTTGGTGTTAATCCCTATCACAACAGATGGGTGGCCAACTGCCTCACAGATAGGACCCACAAGGTCAAAATAGGAGCCACCACCTCCAACAGCAGAACTGTTACTAGTGGTGTTCCCCAGGGATCTGTCCTGGGAACCCTACAGTTTGGCATCTACTTCTCAGAGGTCCAGGCAAAGACAAAGGGACTGTGGCTGACCAAGTTTGCTGATGTCTGCAAGTTGGGTGCTGTCATTGACTCCCCAAATGATGTTAACATACTGCAAGAGGGTCTCACAGCTACAAATAACTGGTGCCAAAGTCATGGCATTAAGTTAAACACAAAAAATTTATTATCATACTATTCTGCAAAAATATAGCCCCTACTGATTACCACATCAACAGCAACCCCATAAGCACACAACCTGTGGTGAGAGACCTGGGTACTCAGGTTGACAACAATCTAACATTCGACCATCATGTGTCGGCAGTGATCAGAAAAGCCTTTTACTTGGTTCATCTCATAAGTAAAGGGATTGTATCCATAAAAAAGGAGGTTATTTCCTCTCTGTACTCCTTCTTCATTAGACCTATAATTCAACAGTACAGGGTTATAATGTCTTCCACACAGTTAGACCTACTACTTCACAGGCAGATACTAAAGGTGGAGGTGTCTCTATTTACATCAAAAATAAATATACTTCAAGGCTGGTCAAACAGGACAATGCACTTGAGCTGCTCCATGTTGATATCACTATTGGTAAAATCCAATGCCACTTCCTTGCAAGCTATAGGTCCCCCTCTATGACCCTGGAAACCCATACCATGTATTTAAACTTATTAAAAACACTAACCATCTAACACAATACCATATTGATGGGTTACTTTAATTACTCCATTATTTACTGGTAATGCTATATGACATCAAACGTACATGCACATAGATTCCTGGATTTTGTAAACTCAAATTCCCTGGACCAGATAGTCAATATACCAACCAGGGGTGCAACCATACTGGATCTGGTCCTCAGCAATATGGGAGAGTGCTGCACACCCCCTACTATAATGCCTTCCCTGGTAAGGTCAGACCACAAAATGGTCTCCTTTGAAATAAAAATAAAATCTGGACCCTCAGCTAAACCAGGGATATTCAGGAATTATTCTAAGGCTAACCTCCTGCTATTAAGTCAGAACCTGGTAAAATTTCAAGCCCTTATAAACCCTGAGAACACTTCTGCCTATGCAGAACTGTTCACAGCAACCCTGTACAAGCATGTTAATAACTGTATAGAGGCAGGTGTCCCCACCGGGAAGAAGTACAGACTAATCTCAAAAAACAAGCCACCCTGGTGGAATCACAAAATTAGTCGGATATATAACAGGAGGAAGAAAATCATAGCAGAAATTAGGAGATGGAGCACCCAGCAGGATAAAAGCAGTCTAAGTAAACTAAACAAACAACTCAGAGGACAAATAAAGTATAGCAAGGCAAAATTTTAGATATGTTTGGCCTCCCAGGCTAAGGGCAACCAAAAAGCATTCATTAGCTATGCCCATAACATCAAAGGCAATAATACACAATTTTGTGCAGAGCTCATTATAAATGGAGCCACCTATACTGAGCTAGAAGATATAGAAAACCTCCTGGCTGATAAATTCATCTCCAACTTTACTTCCCTCTCCCCCTCAACCTTCCCTCAGGAAATATTATCAAATATAACTCCCCCTAATATCACTAGGGAACAGGTCCTTAATGCTCTCTCTAAGACCAAGAATACTGCATCAATGGGCCCAGACAATATCCAAGGATGCCTTCTAAATAGCATGAAAAATGACCTACCATGGCCTCTGGAATTACTATTTAACTGTAGCCTCAAGACAGGCTTCGTGCCTCATGAACGGAGAAAGGCAACAGTCATCCCTCTGCACAAAGTTGAGCCATCTATGGACCCTGGAAACTACAGACCCATAAGTCTCACTAACCTTATATGTAAAGGCATGGAGAGAATTATCATGGAGATGATCAACAAAGATATAGTAAACCTCCAGACACTGGACCCAACCCAGTTTGGTTTTGTAAAGTGCAGATCATGCCTACTCAACCTGGTGGACTTCTTTGAGAAGGTCACCAAAGTGATGGATGAGGGCAAAATCGTTCACACTGCCTACTTTGACCTGGTGAAGGCATTTGACTCAATGCCCCACTCAGGTATTGTTGACGAACTCAAGAGGTTAGGTACAAGCTCCAATGTCACCCAGTGGATAGCCAACTGGCTAACAGACAGGAACCAGGAAGTTAGAACTTGGGACTCCACCTCTACAAAGAGGCCAGTCCCAAGTGGAGTCCCTCAGGGATCGGTCCTTGGACCACTCCTTTTTGGCATTTACTTCTTAGACATCAAGGCCAATGTCAGTGGTCTCTGGCTGATTAAATTTGCAGATGATTGCAAATTAGGAGCTGTCATTGAATCTCACACTGACACAAATGTTCTCCAGGTGGGTCTGACACAGAAAAACAACTGGTGTCAGAGTAATGGACTAAAAAATAAATGCCAAGAAATGCATAACAATATCCTGTGGGAGGTCATCCATCCCTGCTAACTATTATATTGACAACACACCCCTTAAAGTTGACCCAGTTGTCAGGGACTTAGGGACACACATAGATAGTAATCTAGCCTTTGATCATCATATGTCTGCAGTGGTGAGGAAATCATTCTATGCTGCGCAACTTAGAAACAAAGGTATCACGTCTGAGTCAAAGGAAGTCATTGTTTCACTGTATTCAGCATTCATCAGACCTATCATTGAGTACAATGCCCCCTTTGGTATGTACCTGTCCAGGCATATCCAACTGTAATGCCCACAGTGGTTCCTCACTAAAAGAATACACGCATAACTAATATATCCTTTGCAGACTGCCTCGAGGCACTGTCCCTGTATTCTGTCTCCTACATGCTTTTGAGGAAAGATCTATGCCTGACATACAGTGCATTGTCAGACCCCACTCTGATGGACTTCCTGCATATCCACAAAGCAAACAGTTACAGCACAAGCAAAAACAAACTAAAAATCCACAAAAACAGGTAGAGGGAAGCAAGGCAGCAAACACCAACAGATGAAAGTTAATCTTCTTTAATACAGATAAAATGTGAAGCGCTTTTCGTTTGCGACTGTGCTCAAACTTCTTCAGACAAACTGATTACACAAATCACAAGTATATATACCAATTAGGTGAGCTGATCACACAAGCACTACATCAATTAAGCAATTAAAAACTGCACCAAGGTAATAAAGCAAACAGTACCAGAATTACCCATTCTAAAGAGTTAAACATTGCCTGTGATATAAATAGGACCTGTTGGAGAGATAGGTATGTATCACAGAGACTACCCTGTCTATAGAACAGATTACCCATCCATGTGAAGCAGAGTTTCTCCCTAATCCAATTTAACAGCAACTTGGACAATTGGATGGGAAACTAGAAATTCATCCTTGGTTTGGTACCTATGTCTCAGATGCAAACAGGTAACCTGTAAATGGTTCATCACCCAGGCCCATGCTTGCACTTATCAAGGGTATCAGAATTTGTCAGAGATTTGGGATGCATGGCTAGGCTTAAAAAGGGTGGTTGTTAGCCTAGTAAACATCTATGAACCTATGAACCTATGAGTATAATGCCCCATTTGGAATGTACCTCTCCAAATACCTGCACCAACTGGAAAGGCCACAGAAATACTTCACAAAGAGAATCCATGACCTCCAAAACCTGTCCTATGCAGACAGGCTTAAATGGAAGCAAGGCAGCAAACACCAACAGATGAAAGTTAATCTTCTTTAATACAGATAAAATGTGAAGTGCTTTTCATTTGAGACTGTACTCAAACTTCTTCAGACAAACTGATTACACAAATCACAAGTATATATACAAATTAGGTGAGCTGCTCACACAAGCACTACATCAATTAAGCAATTAAAAACTGCACCAAGGTAATAAAGCAAACAGTACCAGAATTACCCGTTCTAAAGACTTAAACATTGCCTGTGATATAAATAGGACCTGCTGGATAGATAGGTATGTATCACAGGGACTACCCTGTCTATAGAACAGATTACCCATCCATGTGAAGCAGAGTTTCTCCCTAATCCAATTCAACAGCAACTTGGACAACTGGATGGGAAACTAGAAATTAATCCTTGGTTTGGCACCTATGTCTCAGATGCAAACAGGTAAACTGTAAATGGTTCATCACCCAGGCCCATGCTTGCACTTATCAAGGGTATCAGAATTTGCCAGAGATTTGGGATGCATGGCTAGGCTTAAAAAGGGTGGTTGTTAGCCTAGTAAACATCTATTAATCTATGAACCTATGAGTATAATGCCCCATTTGGAATGTACCTCTCCAAATACCTGCACCAACTGGAAAGGCCACAGAAATACTTCACAAAAAGAATCCATGACCTCCAAAACCTGTCCTATGCAGACAGGCTTAAATCACTATCACTCTATTCGGTATACAGATTGCTCAGAGGTGATCTGTGTCTTGCCTACAAGAAAATATCAGACCCTGTTCTACTAGAGATGCTCCATATCCATAAGTCTAACTCTGCCC
The DNA here is from genome assembly GCF_019279795.1 of Protopterus annectens. NCBI lineage: Eukaryota > Metazoa > Chordata > Ceratodontiformes > Protopteridae > Protopterus > Protopterus annectens. Next base: position 894,289,559 of record NC_056726.1, on the reverse strand, counting down.
ACATTAACAGTTCAATAGGCCTAAATCTAGTATGCAACATCAACAAAACCTGCTGAAGAGATAGGTTTGTCTTCCAGAGGCTGCCCCGTCTCTGGAATAGACTTGCCATACATGTCAATCAGAGTAACTCGCTGACCCTCTGCAAGTGCAACCTTGATGAGTGGATGGGAAACCACAAATTTGTCCCAAGGGTTCCACCTTTGTCCCTTATTGACGGGGTGACAGGGCTGACTGAGGTTTCTTTTTTGCGAATAAACACTTGGCTAGGCTTGTAAGGTTCCCAGAGCCATTAGCCTAGTAACCTCCTATGATCCTATGTAGAACAGTTTATCACTATGATGTTCAGATAAAGTATATTTTCCCATATCTATCTGTCTATACACAAACACACACACGCACGCACATATATATATATATATATATATATATATATATATATATATATATGTGTATATATATATATATATATATATATATATATATATATCTCAAAGAAAAATATGGTAGCAGTTGTATGAAGTATAGCTACAGACCACATAAAATAAACCAAGAACTTTAATATTCGATAAGCGCTTTCACCACTATCCGTGGCTTCCTCAGACCATATACAAATGTAAAAACACACACAAAGAGTTTTTAAAGCTATTCCTGTCTACCTCATTAATCTGAACGACCACTCCCAGTCAATCAGTTTGCTGTTGTCACACCCTCTTTTAAAACATCAGTCCCTTCATCTATATTACATAGTACTACTTTTAAAATACAACTTTTATATCACATTAAAAATCTAGTTCAGCAATCAAAACATTCAAAGCATTCATGCAAGCATTTCATATTTGGAAACATTTCAAAGCATTGCTTCTATCAGCAGCATATCAAATACTATATATTATGCTAAGCATCATTATGTGAACAACAATGATATTAAGGTCTCTATTCATTATATACATGCTTCGCTAAGTTCATATTGCACTATGTTATCTGTTTTGCTTCAGATTTGTACTGTTAATTAAAAAATATTACAATAACATAGCTAGGTCTGTCCTTCCATATATTCCTATTACTTCAAACAGTATAAATAAAGCTGCAGTTTAAAATGCAAACAAGTTACCCATGCCATGTGTTCAGATTCCATTTTAAAAATCCGACTTCCCATCACATTTTCAACTATTAATCTTATCCAGCAAGTGTAATCCATTTAAGAGATACTTATATTGCACCCCTGTTATGTTGTTTTCCATTTCCAAAAGTTAGAAATGTTAAAAATGAGAGAGATATACTCCTTGTCATTGCAGTGCCTTGGCGCATGCGCAATGGCGTCATCACACTTGGCAAATGCTCTGTTTTACTTCCTCCCACTTTCTTCATTCAGTATAAGACAACCAGGTATTATAAAATATATATCATTGCTAGATAGTTTAAAGTGCACCAAGTCACAAATTCATATGTATAAAAAGTTCCAGTCTAGGGAAATGTATGCTTTTCCCATAGAGTCGATCATAGTGTTACATTTCTCTCTTTCAATTCTCAGTCAGGTATATGTGAATATAAGCACCAGACACATTATATGCATACATCCAGGCACAGTTTTATACAAATATAATAAACCGAACTTTAACTCAATACCTCTGGGCTCCCCATTCAAACCATAAAATATATATTCTATGGATAATGATAGTTTCTATATATATATATATATATATATATATATATATATATATATATATATATATATATATATATATGTTTCTAAATATGAAATGCTTGTAGATGCCTATGAATGCTTTGAATGCTTTGATTGCTGAACTAGATTTTTAATATGATATAAAAAGTGTATTTTAAAAGTAGTACTATGTAATATAGATGAAGGGACTGATGTTTTAAAAGAGGGTGTGACTACAGCAACCTGATTGACTGGGAGTGGTCGTTCAGGTTAATGAGGTATACAGGAACAGCTTTAAAAACCTCTTTGTGTGCGTTTTTACATTTGTATATGGTCTGAGGAAGCCAAGGGTAGTAGTGAAAGCACTTACCGAATATTAAAATTCTTGGCTTATTTTATGTGGTCTGGATCTATAGTTCGTACAACTGCTACCATATTTTTCTTTGCTGTTACTTTTACTTGTTTGGTGGGACAGTTTACGTTTACCAGCTGGTTGTTTGCCTGTTTTTTGTTTTTTCTATATCTATATACATATATATATATATATATATATATATATATATATATATATATATATATATATATACACACATACACACACACACACACACATATATATATATATATATATATATATATATATATATATATATATATATATATATGGGTCCCCTTCACATGGTCAGTATTTCAGAATGTCGAAGACCATATGAGCGAGACCATATGATCGACATTCGAAATGTCAACCATGCGGAACAGGCATCTCCGTACAGTGTGGAATGGAAAGATTTCCATCTTCCACACTGTAGTGCAATCTCAGAGTTGGTATATTTAAGTTACGGGGGTTTGGGGGTTATTGCTGAGTTTTTTTTTTTTTTTTTTATTACATGGTCGACATTTTGAATGTTGATCATATGGTCTCGGCCATATGGTCTTCGACATTCTGAAATGTTGACCTTGTGAAGTAGACCCATACACACACACACGCCTATATATTTATATATATATATATATATATATATATATATATATATATATATATATATATATATACACACACACACACACACACACACACACACTGATATATTTATGTGTATATGTGTGTGGATGCATGCATATAACCATAATGCAAAACATAAATTGCATTACTATATTGGTTAAAAATCTTTCATAGGTTCATAGGTGTATATTAGGCTAATGGCCCTTGGAACTTTACAAGCCTAGCCATAGGATTACCCTGGCATAGTGCCACCCAACCATTGTTCCCAGTGCCTCTGTCGTGTAGAGCCATTGGAGTTATCCCTGGGGTGAATTTTCTGTTTCCCATCTACTCATCAAGATTTCTCTTGAAGAGGGTCAACAAGGTTCTCTGCTTGACATATATGGGATGTCTGTTCCATAGCATGGGCAGTCTTTGGGTTATGAACCTGTCCCTCCATCATGTTATGTTAATTGTGGTAATGAGGCTGAACTCTCTGGAGAGGGTGTTGCGGAGGGATTGGGATTTCTTTAGATGTAGCATTTCTGACAGAGCTGGGTCAGACAAGGCTTTATAATTCAAGCAAAGATCACCTCTAAGTAGACGATATGAGACAGTGAATAGTTGGAGTTTTTTGACTGTCAATATAGAACAAGTGTTTAAGGCTTAGGATCCTCTTTGTGAGGTACTTTTGCGGCCTCTCCTTGTTGCACGTGTCTAGTGAGGTACATGCCAAATAGGGCATTGTACTCAATGATTGGCCTAATGAGGGAAGAGTAGAGAGAGACAATGACCTCTTTCTTCCTGGATGCAAAACCCTTAGTGATCAGATGTGCCACAGAGAAGGACTTTCTGACCACAGAGACAATGTGGTGATCAAAAGAAAGGTTGCTCTCAACTTGTGTTCCCAGATCTCTTATAATGCCTTCTGTGTTCAGTAGACTACCATCAATGTCGCAATTCATTTGAACTGGGTTTTTCCCAAATGGGATGATGACACATTTCTTGACATTGAGATTAAGACTATAGTTCTGACACGTCATTGGTCTTAATGTGGCCATTCTGTAGGATGTCAACATCACTTGGGGAGTTAATAATAGCTCCCAACTTGCAATCGTCTGTGAACTTTGTCAGCCAGAGTCCCTTCCTTTTGGCCTGGACTTCAGAGACATACATACCAAACAGGAGAGGACCCAGCATCGAACCCTGTGGGACCCCACTCATGACTAGTCAGCAGTCTGACTTGGAGTCAGCTACTTTCACACTGTGGGTTCTATCTGTGAGCCAGTTTGCAACCCACCTAGTGATATAGGAGTTGATGCCAAGCTTAGTGAGTTTTTCTATAATTCCTGAGTAGGGAATGGTATCAAAAACCTTGGCCAGATCAAGGTACGCTGTATGAACCACCTTGCCTTCATCCACAGCTCTGGTAACTGGCTCAAAGAAGTTGACCAAGGCAGGCATGATCTACCCTTCACAAAACCAAACTGTGTGGGATCCAGAGTTTGGAGGTTCCCTATATCGTATCCATGATGATGCATTCCATAGCTTTGCATATCAGACTCATCAGGCTAATGGAGCGATAGTTCCCAGGGTCTGTAGTCGCTCCTCCTTTGTGGAGAGGGATGACTGTAGCAGTGTGCCATTTGGTAGGGACAAAGCCTGAGGTGAGGCTGTGATTGAACAGCGCATACAGGTGAAGTGCCAGTTCACTATGTAGTTCATGTAGAACATAACCAGTGATATTGTCAGGTCCCATAGAAGCTGTATTCCTGGCCTAGGACAGTGCTGTTTTAACCTCTGTAGCAGTAAAACTTGGTGTCCAGCAATCTACTGGTATTGTGACTGGTACTTTGGGGAGGGGGATTTGGCACTGAATCTGTTAGTCAGTATACTGGCAATATCTGTTGGCTCGGTATAGGAGGTACCATTGTGCGGTAGCTCAGAGCAAATCTGGGTAATGCTTTGGAGATTCTTTACAAAACTATAAAAGGTTTTCTGATTCTCTTTACTATCTGCTGTAATTCTGTTTTCATAGCTAGATTTAGAGGATTTGATGAGAGATCTCAACTTTTTGTTGAGGCTGATAATGGAGTTTTTCCAGTCTTGGGACTTCACCTTATTCTGCATCAGTTTCCTCCTTCTCTTGTAGAGTTTGTTTATGGCAGTGGACCACCAGATTGGCTTACTTTTTTGGAGGACAGCGTCTTGTTTCTATTGGGAATGGTGAGCGCCATGCATTTGTGTACGTGTTTGTACAGTGCACTGGTGTATGATTCTGCAGTCACGCAACTATTATCCATTTGAATGGGTGCCATGAAGTTAGCCACCTCTATTTTTAGGAGCCAAAAGTTAGCTTTGGAGGAGTTTTTCATGGTGGTTACCTTTGCAGGGAGTGGAGGGTGTGAGGGATGTGGATTTCCAAGGTGATTAGTTTGTTGTCGGATCTAACCAGGGAAGAGCTGACTATTGGTGTAGAGCATAGGTCGCCCATGTTAGTAATGACCAGTTCAAGGATGTTGCTACCTCTAGTGGGGGTAAGAACAAGCTAGTCCAGGGCATTGGAATTAATGAATTTCAGGAGATGTTGGGCAAGTGTTTTGGTACATGAGTAGTTTACCCAGTTAATGGAGGGGTAGTTGAAGTTGCCTAGTAAGAGAGTGTTAAGTTGGACCCTAATATTCTCCAGGGTGCTTAGGGACTTGGAGTGTGAGTCTTGGGACATGGTTGGGGACCTATAGCAGGCTACAACCTGAAATGCTGTCTTACCCAGTGTTAGGTGAAACTGAAGTATCTCTGATGCTTTATGTTGGGCTACCAATCTGGAGGTGTATGCATCCTTTATAAATATGGAAACACCACCACCTAGGGAGCTTCAGTCCAAGTTCTGGGGCTGAAAGGTCTGGAATGAGTTATAGCCTGGTAGTGAAGGGGTGCTTTCTGCTGCCTTGAACCAGGTCTCTGTTACAGCACAAATGTCGATGTTCTCCATTTTAAGGAGTGCCTCAAGTGAGTGCATTTTGAGATTTAGACTTCTAGCATTGAGCAACATGACCCTCAGATTGCATTTGTTAGTAGCTGTTATGGTGTTAATTTGGTCTTTGGAACACTGCCTTAAAAAGGCACTATAGCATTGGCAAGAGCCTTGACCAGTATCCAGAAGCCCAGGGATGACAGATGCAGGCCATCTCTGGCAAAGCATCGAGGTCTGTCAGTTCATGTCATCCCAGGCAGACAGATACTGGATTCCCTTAGAATGACACCAGAAACTTAGCCAATTGTTGAAATCAATCATTTTCTGCTTGTACTGTGGTATCATTCTGGGTGATGGTAGGATGCTGCTCAGGGCTAGGTTCATACCCACCTGGGCTACATAATGTGAGAGCTCCTCCATGTCTCTTTTCATGTAGTCCAGTGAGGTATGTCTCATGTCATTCACACCCACATGTACAATGACAGAGTCATATTTGTACCTGTTGTTGAGGGACCTGAGTCCATGCATTATGTGGCAGATCCTAGCACCTGACAGGCAGCTAACTGTTAATTTCTCCTTATTCAACCTAGTGAGTGGGACATCAGTGCACCTCACTATCGAGTCACCTATGACTAGTGTGTTGGGCAAGCTGATTTACCTTAAGGGCTTTGGTTGAGTGCCACACTGTTTAGGAGAGTTGTGTGTCTCATGCCTAGTGTTGTGTTGTGGTGGTTGAGTGCATTTCTGCCTTGGAGGTCTCTGCTGCTTGGGTAGATTTTTATTGAGAGCCTCAGCGAAGGTGGTTGTGTGGTTTATGTTTTTATGTGAAAGCAGTGCTGGTGTGCTTCTGGAGGGCTATGTGTTGCATGTGGTGTGGTACCATTGTTGACCTTCTCCTCTTGATCAGCTATTCCAGTCTTGGCTGGAGAGTGCGTGGCTTCCAATTTGTATATATAAGTGCAACTCTCGCAAGTCTGAGGGTTGGAAGGTAAGAGGAGAGGGTTGTTGGTGTACAGGAGGCAGTTGCTACATTGCCTCAGCATGCCCAAGTTCACCAGGTTAATAGGAGAAAGCAAATGTAACTGACCTTTAGACATGCTTGGAGGGGTGGGCATTGATAATAAGTACTGGATCTGTTTCCTTGTAGAACATTTAGTGCTGATATCACTTTTGTGTGTTACAATAATTGCTACAAGAAGTCTGGTTAAGTGCTAGACTAATAAGCTTGTATAAGTGCAGGAGAGGAGAGAACTAGTAGATCCAAGGGAAAAATTGAAGAGCAGACTCTGGCACCACTCAGAAGCTTACAAACAGTCCTGGATACAGCAAATCTGTATGTGGACTTGACTAGTTACAAGAAAGGTGGGAAACAAGTGCAAACGCAAACTTTTAAACCGGAAAGCTGAAAGAGATGGAAGAAACTGCCCAAAAGGCCAATAAACCACAATATCTGGGCCAGTAACACTCCTCTTGTGGTAGATAGGCTACCTAGTGCTTACTACTCCCACTGATAAGCTAGAAGGCTTCCCTCCAACACAGAAAGGCTTGGGGGCTCAGGAGCTTACAAAAAGTCCTGGATACAGTAACTCTGTATTTGGACTAGACTAGTTATAGAAAAGGAGGGAAACAAGTGCAAATGCGGGCTTTTAAATCAGAAAGTTGAGAGAGATGGAAAAACTGCTCAAATGCCCAATAACTACAATTTCTGGGCCAGAAATCACTACTTATGTGGTAGATAGGTTACCTAGTGCTTACCACTCCCACTGATAAGCTAGCAGGCTGCCCTCTAACACAGAAAAGCTTGGGGGACTCAGGAGCTTACAAACAGTCCTGGATACAGCAAATCTGTATCTGGGCTACACTAGTTACAGGAAAGGGGGGGGGACAAGCTTAGAATTTTTTTTTAATAAAGTGGAAAATGAGAAAGCTGGAACAGAAGAGAATTCAAGGTTAAGAGTTTAAGTGGGTTGGCCTTCACAAATATTCTCTTTCTATTAGGTAGAATGAATTAATGACACTAGACTGGGATGAGTGTCCCAGACCAAATATACAATATGAGCAGGCAACTGCAAAACCACCAAGTATAAGAGCAAGACAACAATATGGAGGGGGGGGGGTGGAAAACTATTACAGCTACTTGGTGTAGCCACTAAATGAAAGTTTTAAACAGATGAAGGAGCAAGTAGACTCTAGAGAATGCTTTTAACTGCAAACAAATCAGTTATATGATACCTGACTAAAACACAGAAATCTCAAAAAAATGCACAGAAAAGCATGGATAGAACACTCACAAACAGAAACTACAACTCTCAGTATGAAAAAGCAGTTTACAGTTAAGTAATTCAGTAAACATGCAATTAGAGTAATGAAACAATATCTAGCAATGAAAAATACAGTTAAAACAGTATAAAACAGTACATAAATGCAGTGAAACAGTAAAAAAAAAGCTTTATAACAGTGCAAAATGTAGTAGATTAACTGTATAGCACAATTATAAGCATTGCAGAAGTGACATTCAATGAAATAAGTGTAAGAAATAACTTATTCTGCTCTTGGAATCTTAGGGAATTTCTGCTTAATCCCAGTAATGACTCACCATCCACAGCCTGGTAAATACAAGCATAGCCCTTTGCAGACAAAGGGTTTATATACCAGAAAGGATGGAAGAATCAAAAAGATCGAATTACTACTCAGTCCTACTAGCCCCTGCTGTTACCCAATCATTCGTGCTACAGAAGGTCAGGAAACCCTGTTACTCTCAATAATAGTGAAGACAGCACACTATCAGCAGAAAATGGCTGCCAGAAACACAGGAAACTCAACAAACAAAACTACCAGGCCTGGACAAAAGCAGGCCTCTATCAAGATTATGCTACCTGAGTAGAACACAGAAGCCTCACGATAAATGCAGAGGAGCACTCATAAAGAGAAAATACAAGTCTCAGTATGAAAAAGCAGTTTACAGTTTAGTAATTCAATAAAAATGCAATTATAGTAATGCACACTATTACAGCTACTAGCTTGTCAAAGCTGCAATTCATGCACTTACCACAGATGTGCACTGTTTGTTACATTGTCCCATTAACAACTGCAAAATATTTAAAATATAAAAATGCAAGAATCTTTGGAATTCACTCTTGTGTATGTGTACATGTAACCATAGTGTAAGCACAACAGCATGCACTTAATTAGGATAAAAATCTGCCTTGCCAATATTACTATTCCTTTGCATACAAAACATGAAAACATGTTTGCTACACTGCACCTTTAATTACCCCAAAGGCTTTGGAATAACTTGTTGTAAGATTTTTTAGTATCCCAACCCTAGTGTTAGAGGCATTAACCATTTTTCCAGAAAATATTTCCTAATAATGCATGCAGAACAGTTTGGAACAGACAAGCCTTTCTTACATGATCTTAAGATTGACAATAAGCACCCAAAGTATAGAAGGGCCAGATGAATACCAATTTACTCAACTTATCAAAATGTGTGTGTGTGTGTGTGTGTGTGTGTGTGTGTGTGTGTGTGTGTGTGTGTGTGTGTGTGTGTGTGTGTGTGTGTGTGTGTGAGTGAGTGATGGAGGGGTCACCAGTATAGATAGAGAGTATTTGGGTTGGAAGCCAACTGATGTCACCAGTGATACACAAAGTACATGGCTAGTGAGGGTGTTTCATATTTCAGCAGAAGATATGGTCATGGGGCATTTATCGTCATAACATAGCCACAATTGTTTTATTTTTTTCTACTTTAGTGTCATATCAGCTTCTCATGTCCAGTTATAGAAAGCAGTGACTTTAGTCTATTCCCTTATTATATTTTAGATGCATAGATAACCACACAGTAAGAATCAGCTGAAAGCACAGTCTGTATAGTCAGACTCAAGAAGTAGCTTGGGTTGGTGGATGGATGGCGGGATAAAATGAGAAACAACTCAAGCTAAACTATTAGTTTCCCAGCTTTTGTCAGTGGGAGAAGGATGTATATTTTTTTTTAATTCCTAAGGAGCAAGATATAATTAATCAGGGTGGCAGACTTGTTTTATGTCAGACCATGATGATAGCAGAGTGTTGGTTGCTTTGACAACAAAATGTAAACCTATGAAAACATGTTCGACCGATCCAACAGTTTTCATGGAAAGTAGTATCATGCTGCTTATTATAAATGCTAACCAACTACATTTAAGTAGAAATATCTAGATACAATGTCTGCACTAGTATCTTGGGAAAGCATTAAACTTGAAACCATCTGTGATGCTGCAAATGCAAAATTATATACTTTACTGCCTAGCAGCATTAAGATTTGGGGCAATAAGAAGTTGGGGCTATTTATTATAATATGTTTTTACAGTGTTCAAAAATATGATGTTAATACTTATAAAGTGGCAAAAACAGTCCTGCCTCAGCATTTAAACATTGATTTGTGGTCCTCTTAAACTATACTGTCTACAATCATGGACAGTTGCACACAGATCTGCTATGCTCCTGATTCATGTGCTTAAATTAAGGATGTCTTCATGACCTGTCTCTGTGATTTGAGTAGTATTAATTGCACACTTTGACATATGTAATTTTCCCTACACACACATGATCTTCTTTCTCATACATTTATTTATTTTATTTATTTTTATTTTATTTTATTTACTCTTTGTTGACCAGATCAGTCCTACTAGGCTAGTGTTCTCTTTTCATGGGAGACTCAAGGTGATATTCACACTAACTAGGGGACATTTGGCCTGGACACTAATGGACACTAAAAAACTTTCCCTGCTTTGTAGGTGATGCTATGAAGAGGCACGGTGACTACAGAGAAATATGGTGAGGCTGAAGAAGTGAAAGATGTGGAGTAGAAGACTGATTTTATGTTAACAGTGTTGTGGTCAGGTGGATTAAGTACTTAGCAACTTCTGATAATGGATTGCCAGACTACCGATACTGAAAATAGTGAGAAACTATGGACAGAGGTTGCTGAAAAAAAAATGAATCAGTAGATTCAGTTCAAAATTCCATCTCTGATAACTCTTCTTCTTCTGAGTTAGATAATATTTGGAGCAGTACAAAAAATGTAAAGAAATACCAACACAACCACAATGTTTAGCACTTCTTAGGAACAGGAAGTGATGAAGTCAAGAGACACACAAAGTAGATCCTTTGCTGAAGTTGTGCAAAGCAGACATGCGTAACAAGGTTTGAGCAGGTTAACCACACTTTGGCACAATGTACATTCTTATTTCATTTTGCTGCAGAGGGGACCTCAATTGACAGATATCATTTTTTGAGAGAAGTTACACTGCTTAGAATTAATCTGCCACAGGTGAGAGCTCTGGTACATTTTACTGGGGAATCTGTTTAGACCCTTTGAAGGAAGAATTTTCTCAGCATGACAACATTCGACTTGAGGTGGAGGGGTGTTGTTGAGAGGTCTATTATATGATTTGTTTCTGAATTAAATTCTGAGGGACAAGAAAGCCTACACTAAGTGTACATGATGTGTATTCAAGAACATTCTTATCACATGTTTTGTGTTTTCTAGTCACTCAGAAATATTACACTAAATGTACATGTACTCGTGGTAACGTTTATGAATCCCTGTTAATATTTAAAGCTGCAAGAATATCAGTAAGAAAACTAAAATTAGGAGGAAGAAGGTGTGAGTTATGTTTGTGTTGTCTGTTCACTCGGAAAGGGTGTACACTTAGTGTAGGTGTTATGCAATCCTAGGGATTGTCTGTGACAGTGGCAAAGAGGACTGTTTCACAATCAGTGTTTAAAAAACTGAAAAAGCAAAAAGGAAAAGATGGTTCAAAAGGAGGGATAAGCCTCACACATACAAAGTTTAATATATAATGTGAATGTTGGAATTACCCTGTTAAAAAATGGGCCATAACCCAATGGAAAGAGTAAGTTGTGTTGTGATGTTTATTACAAGAAGTTCAAGGGGGTTCTTTGACATAACAAACTTGTTTACATGCATATTTCCACAGCACATGATATGAGTCTTTTGCACAGATCTCTTCTATCCTATTGATTTCATTTTATATTGTAAAATTTAAACATTTCACATTATTCTGATAGATCCAGAAAGGCTGTTAAAACTATATGTTATGTGTCAAGGACATTGATAGATAAATGTTCATGCACATACTAGTTCAGCAAAAAGAAAGCAGCTGTGGGATAGTTTAAAACCATGGTTGAAATTTAAGGGGATACCTATTTGAGGTGGAGACTGTAATTCCACTTTATGGACAGAAAAAAGAGAGAAGTTAAAAATGTTGAATATATTAATGTAAGAAAATGCAAACATTTACTTAAAATACATTCTTTAATTCTAGAGACATGCACAATTACACTTATAAATGGAATGATTGCTCTATATAAATATTTTTCTCCATTTAGCAGTTAGTATAAAGGAGGCAGACTGCAGATAATTGTTTTCAGATCACATGGTTTTATGGACATGTATGAAGATAGAAGAATCAAAAATGTCATATTTTTTCACTTCTTGTTTATGTAAGTTATATTAAAGTATTTTTATCAAATTAAACTTTGCATAGAAAGAGTTTGAAGAGATCATGCACATTCAAAGCCTGCTTATGCATCTTGGGTAGAATGGTGGTTTCCTTAAAGAGAAATTTAACAGAATATAAATGGCATTTGACCAGAGATAAAACAGTAAAGTTTAAATAACATCAAAATATATTGCAAAAATGTAGCAGAGGAGTTTTATTCTGACATCAACACTGAATGCACCTCTCTAAATAGCTTGCACACCTTGAAATTCCCTAAAGTGTCTTAGTTAGAAAAAGCCCTGGTTTAATCCACTCAAGCCCTGACAGACTAAAATCTCTATTTCTCCACTCACCTCTTGTAAGCTCATGAGAGGTGATCTTTGCCTAACATTTTGCACTATGAAAGACCTCTTATTTTTCAATGCACTTCATCTTCAGGGGTCAAGCAACTTAACTAATGTACAATCAATGATATAAGTCTACATTATAAGATGAGTAACTTGCCCATCTGACAGGCTTCTTGCCGATTACCTCAGAACATCTCCCAGCTTTGAAATAGACACCTTACTACCCTGAAAACATTAAATGCTAACCTCAATGGCTGGATCAGGAATTGTATGTAAACTGATGCTTGGTTTGCATATTAATAATGTCTTATCTACATTGATCTAGTATATACTTAAGGGTCATGTGGCTAAGCTTCTTGATAGGTCTCCATCCCAAATCCCAAAGATGAATATAAATCTATAAATCAATGAACCAATACATACCAGGACTAACATTAAAAGAAAATATTAAAATACATATAAAAATATTCACTTTTATAATGAAACCAACATGTTAGATGTATATCCCAGTTTCTAACAGTATACAAAAACAAACTGCAGATACACAGCAGGTTTTGCTATTCAGTAACATTACTGCCAGCATTTTAGTTAGTACAACACCACACAAAAACAGTGCACACCCCAAAGCACATCAGCAAAACATAAATGTTACATTTTTTTTTTGATTACCTGGAAATGGATACCCTCATCCAGTTCTCCAGTACTGAAGGCAAACTCCATTTTTTGAGGTAGCTGAAGCTAGCACAATTTAAGTGCCTCTGCATTTCACTGGATCAGAAGGGTTAATTTGTGATGTCAGCACATCTGCAAACTCTGACAAGGAGCGCTGAATATTATGAAATACTGTTGCCATGCTTTTTCTCACCTGTCCTTGCTGCTAACTGACTGAGAGTCTTGTCACAGAAAGGAAGTCAACCAATGAATGGCAAAAAACAATGCCACAAAGATGCAGGAATTGGGCTTTTAGCATGTGTCTTTTTTTTTCCTCTTACAAAACAGTGTAAGAAACTTCTCTGTGTGGAATATTTTCAGTCCATACATCTCTAGTTAATCACTGTATATTAATCAGATCAGACAATAGTAGTAGAAGTAGTGAACTAAAACTCGTCTTAAGTAAAAAAAAATATATATATATATATATATATATATATATATATATATATATATATATAAAATATAAAATATTGTACAGAATTACTAAGTATTCGAAAGAAATCCAAGCAAGGCAGGCAGTCTGTTTCCAGTCGAAAATCCTTTCTGAAAACAGACTACCTGCCTTGCTTGGATTACTTTCAGATATTTAGCAATTCTGTACAATATTTCATATTATAAATATATATATATATATATATATATATATATATATATATATTTTTTTTTTTTTTTTTACTTAAGACGAATTTAAGTTCGTTACTTCTGCTGCCATTGTCTGATCTGATTAATATACAATGGTTAACTAGAGATATGTAGACTAAATATCTTCCATACAGAGAAGTTTCTTATTGTTTTTGGACCCATTATACTTGTTTAGTGGGTTGTTTGAGACTTCGAGGATACCACAGAGATTACTTGTTTTTTTTTCCTGTTACATCTCTTAACTTCTTTGCTGCAAAATCAGTGACCAAAATCAGACAAATTTTCAAATTCCATAATAAAAACATCCCCTACAACCTTCACAACCTCTCCCAATTAACTCCCTCACTCCAGACATCCCAAATCACACTGCACTGTACCGACTATTACTTCTACATTCTTGCACCCAAAGTCTGGCGATCGCTCCCCCTCATCTAAAAGAAGTCTCATCTTTCCCCACTTTCAGAGAGCATCTCAAGAGATACCTCCATCAAAAATGTCACTGCAAGTGCTTTTCCACTGGACACATAACTTAACTCCCTCCTCACATGCATCACTTTTCCTTTGCCTCTTGGATCTCACCTGTTTCTTCCCTCTCATATTTACTACTAAAATTAATTCACATTTGTTTTTCTGCTCTGTTAATAATATTTACATATTGTTTCAATTGTCTATGGGAGACTCTACCTTCAGTGATTACTCTACATTTGTCAATTTGTTCTGTTTTATTTAGAAGTGAATTTATTTACCCTGGTTGTGCCTGCTATTGTGATCAGTGTATTACTCTAGTAAGCAAACTAAAATAAAAAATATATATATTTAATTCACTTAAAGAGCTAATACAATAAACTATTTTGCATCAGTATGCATTTTCGAAAGAACTAAAGATGTAATAAGATACTCATATTTCTCACATTACTGACCATCTTATTTTATTTATTTATTTAACATTGTTGACTTGGAAAGTCTGACTAGGATAGAGCCTAGTCTCAGCGGAGCCCTGGGGAAAAACACTATAGATGCATGTCTTTGGAATGTGGGAGGACAAAAAGACTCCACACAGGAGGCACCCCAACTGAGAATCAAACTAGAGAACCTCTTGCTGTAAGCCAACAATGTTAACGACTGCACTACTACACAGCCCATCCTTAGCACTTTACCAGAAAATCTGAAATTGTCTGTGGGACAAAGCAAAATAACTAAACCAAACTCAGGGACACTGTGCAGTATCAGAAACAGTTAAGTACTATAGCAATAACCCACGCCTGGGTGTGGGTAAAGCGGGATTTACCCTTTGTTGGCGTGGTTTGGTCCCGAGGGACCAAACAAAGACAACCGTGGGTAAATCCCGCATTACCCACACCCAGAAGTGGGTTATTGCTATTATACTATGACATTATTTAAGAAAAGAAATAATTACTTTTCTTAAATAATGGCATTGTATAATGCCTCTTTGCTGCCCTTCCACAGCTGCCTGGCATCCGCGGCAGTTCTGATGTACTGCGCATGCCTACGCAGTACATCAGAGCTGTGGCCAAAAGCAACGGAGAAAGCAAGATCTCCGTTGCTTTTTTAATGTTTTGCTATGTTAAATGGGTTTAACATAGCGAGACAGCTTTAAAATAAGCAACGGAGATGTCCGTTGTTTATTTTAAAGCTGTCTCACTATGTTAAACCCATTTAACATAGCGAAACAGTAAAAAGCAATGGAGATCTTGCTTTCTCCGTTGCTTTTTTTTTAAACCTGTCTCGCTATGTTAAATGGGTTTAACATAGCGAGACAGCTTTAAAATAAGCAACGGAGATCTCTGTTGCTTATTTTAAAGCTGTCTCGCTATGTTAAACCCATTTAACATAGCGAGACAGGTTTAGAAAAAGCAACAGAGAAATCAAGATCTCTGTTGCTTTTTAAACACTGTGTTGCTATGTTAAAGGAGTTTAACATAGTGAGACAGCTTTAAAAAAAGCAACGGGGATCTCCGTTGCTTTTTTTAAACCTGTGTCGCTATGTTAAACTCTTTTAACATAGCGAGACAGTATTTTAAAAAAAGACTTGTACTAATGAAAAAAGTCCGGGCGACCGGACCTTTTTCCATTAGTATAAGTCGATTTACAACGTGCACGCTGGCCAATCAGCGTGCACGTTTTGGAATATTAATGGGGGGGTCATGATACAATATGCTTTTGATCAGTTTGGGAAACACTACTGAGCACTGCAGCAGCTGTTTAAACAGCTAGGCTTTATTCTTTGAGAGTGGCTGCAGATTCTCTACTCATTACTCTCAGCCTTTCATTTCCAAAATGTGGAACACAGCCTCTCACAATGTGAAACAAATGGTCAAAATGTGGTACACTTATTAACAACTCAGTAACAACTTCATCTAGGAAGCTCCTATCATGGTTAATAACACATTGTTTCTTAATACTGGCATATTTATTTATTATTATTATTATTTTACATTTGTTGACCAGGCTAGTCTAATTGGATATATGTCCATTTTCAGTAGAGGCCCGGGGAGAAAAGCTCCAAGCATAGGCAGTGACATATCATATATTACATGCAAATAGCAAACAGAAATATAATGTTAATTTTTTTTTTTTTTTTTTTTTTTATACAGATGTACAGACATTATAATTTATATCTAGTACAGTGGAGGATAGCATAATTAGAGTAAGAATACTCTTATAAAGTACTAAGAAGGAAATCTTGTTAAATACTAGTTAGAGGCAAGTTTACTAGTTAACCTAGGTAAACGTAATAGAACAACAAAGCAGAAAAGTCTAGGGAGATTTAGTATTATTTACCATAGACATTTGTATAAATTTAAAATTAAGTGCTTGTCCTACAACCAACATCCACGCAAACCTTTAACTCTACAACCCACACAAACCACACCCCTCCAATACTTGTTCTTCCCTTAACATTACACATAACATTAGAAGCATCTAGAGCAAATTACCACATTTCCTTGCCTATCTTTATCTACATGCTCCCGATATAGAAGTACTAACTGAAACCTGTCTGAGAAAAGAAACAAAAGTGTTGCTTGTCACATGCATTCAAAAGAGAAGACAAAGCAATGTATGGGTTCAAGATATTTATTGTACATAAACATGTCAGGAACTATAACTGAAACAAGTATTTAAGCTAACTTATTCACTCATTACTTCAAACACACTCACATGAGCATCTCAATTCATGTCTGCATTCACTCTGGTTGACTGTACAAAATGGCACTGTTCTTGCACATGCTCAGTACTTATATGCACATGCTATCTAGCTACAGTGGCTGACTAGGAGCAATACACATAATGATATACACCCTTCCTCTTTGACTTGTTCAACATGCAATAGGAGAACAAGACAATGTATATGCTAAATAACATTTCAGTATTAACAACAAATAAAATTCAAGTCCAAGTTGCTGTGTACTTTGGATTGGGTCTGGAAATTCTATTTGATCTGGTCACATAAAAGCTTTGACTGTGCTTAACAACAGGGACAGTCTCTGGGGAATTCTTCTCAATAGGAACTTTGGGGATTGCATCAGGATTACTCAAGGAAATTGCACTCTACTTTGAAATATGAAAAAGTGTAGGATCACTCTAAGAAATAGAGTCCTTGGCACAGGCAATCTGCTGTGTCACTGGTTTGGAGACTGGAAGTATATACCTCGGTTCTTTCTGAAATCCATTCTTTCAAATTGGACAAGATCTTTGTTCTTCACAAATATTTTTCATAATTCCCACTCAGCCATATCCTTTGGATGTTTGCATCTCCTTGTCTTAATGGTCTAAGATGTTTGCTAGATTTATTGTAGTACAACGTTTGTGACTGGCATTTTATCAAAAGCTGAATCTTGACCACTCTGTTGTTCTTAGCATTTGGAATGAATAGTTGTTTACTGATCAGCAAAGTTGTTGTTGTCTGTCTAGACATTAATCTCTGAGCAGGTGAATCAAATGAGTTATCACGATGAATGTTTCTGAGACTGAGTAGGTTAAGAAAAACATTGGTACAGTCTCTCTTGGATTTCTCTAACAAACATTTCGCACTTTGAACTGCACGCTCAGCTAATCCATTGGACTGTGGATACTCAGGACTACTAGTAACATGGACAAAGTCCCAAGACTCAGGAAATGTCTTGAACTGCTGACTTGTACACTGGGTGCCATTGTCAGTTACAACTTTGTGTGGGCTACCATTGACAGAAAAATGTCTCTTCAATTTTGTGATGACAGTGATAGACGTTAAGTTAGGAAGAAGGTCGATTTCAAAACAATTCAAGTAAGAGAATACTAACACTAAGTAATGTTAACCATTCCATTTGAAAATATCAGTAGCAACCATCGACCATGGTAATTCAGGAGTCTGGTTTAGCTGAAGTGATTTATTTTGTTGGTGCTATTTAGTACTATTGCAAATAGAACAGGCTAGAGTTTCCTTCTCTATATCTTTCAACATAGAAGGCCAAAATACTATGCCTCTTGCCTTCTTTTGGTAGAATCAGTACCCAGTTGTCCAGAATGTAAAATCTGTATATATTCCTGTTGAAACACTGAAGAAATTACCACTTTAGGACCTTTCAGGATGATTCATATTGTCTATTTTATATACTTATGCATTCAATTTTATTTTAATATACTTTGCATTTTATTTTATGTACTTTTGCATTTTATCTAAACATCTGCATTTTAACTGGAGCTTTTCTCCCTGGGCCTCTGCTGAAAATGGACCTGTGTCTAGTC
This sequence comes from Protopterus annectens, assembly GCF_019279795.1. Taxonomy (NCBI): domain Eukaryota; kingdom Metazoa; phylum Chordata; order Ceratodontiformes; family Protopteridae; genus Protopterus; species Protopterus annectens. The sequence goes on along the minus strand of NC_056726.1, from coordinate 894,270,985 downwards.
AGACTTCCTGGTAAACAAATGTAAAATAAAATAAATAAAATAAATTCCATTTTCCATCATGAGCACATCTCAGTAAGGAAAATACATCTGTATGTCAAGTGGTAAACTGGTTTGTCACACTGGCTATCAATGACTGATAAAATATTTAAACTTTTGGAGAACAGGGTCTCAAGTTGTGTGATTTCTGAGTTCTTCAAGACATAATGAGGAAACATTTTTGACTTCCATGACTTCAAAGTTTGCTTTCTCATTGTCATGCTGTTCTGTTGTTTATCTAGGCACTCTTGACAAAGCATCTGCAAGATATAAGTATTTGTCTTTTGTGTAGACAATATGGAAATTGTAATTTTGTGATTTAAACATCATGTGTTGCAGACATGCTGGGGCTGAATGTATTGGCATTTTTAGAATAGTCACTAGAGGTTTATGACCACTCTGTATTCGAATAGGTTTGCCATAAATATAATCATTGAACTTAAAACATGTGAATACGACTGCCAAAAGCAATTTTTCAATTTGTGCATATTGCATCTCAATTTGGGTTAAATTTATGGATGCTTAGGCTACTGGCATGCCTTCTTGAAGACATGTTGCACCAAGACTATACTTAAAAGCATCATATGAAAGAGTTACAGGTTTTTGAAGATTATAATATCTCAATGTGGATGGATTGGCCATTTTCTTTTTCAGAACATCAAATGTTCTTTGGTGTTGTTCTAACCAGGACCAGTAATAATGGTGTTAAAAGCTCACTCAGGTCTGGGATGAACTCCACTAAATAGTTTACCATACCCAGAAAATGCTGTAAAGATGTGACATTGTCTGGAACTGGCATCTCAAGAATTGCTGCTTGCTTAGATGGATTTGGTTGTAAGCCAGAACTGGTAAACAAATGAGCCATATAAGTAACTTCTTCCAGCTTGAAGTTACATTTCTGAGGATTCAGTTTAAGACTGACTTCATGTACATGGTCTAGAACTTTCTTGAGGTTTCCATCATGTTCATCTTCACCATTGCCCCCTACAATAATGTCATCTACTATAATAGCACATGAATAACCTGAAAACATTTGTTTCATTGCACGTTGAAACACTTCACTTGCAGAATTTATCCCAAATGGTATTCTCAAGAATTTGTATCTACCAAATCATGTACTGAAATTGGTTAACAGTAAAGATTTGTCACGCAGCAAGATTTGCCAAAATGAACTTTTTGCATCTAAGACTGAAAAAAGTAGTGTCATTTGGCATAAGAGCTGCTACTTCTTCTACTGTGCACATTGGATAATAAGTACATTTAAGTGCTTTGTTTAAATCTGTGGGATCCATACATATTTAAAAATCATTTGAGTTTTTCTTATGAGCTACAACCATGGAAGATACCCATTCAGTTGGTTCTTTTACTGGAGTAAATCTAAATTCACCATTTTGTCTGTTTTTACTTTGTTCTGCTTTGCTGCCTGAACCTTCCTTGCTGGTATGACAATTGGACTTAGTTCATGGTTTAACTTCATGAAATATATGACTAGTTTAGTAATATACCAAGCTCATCATTGAAAATATCAGCATATTTATGAAAAATATTCTGTGTAAAACTATTGTGATTATTCAGACTTATATGGTGACTCTCTTTATTAAGTGAAATCAGTCCCATTCTCAAACTGTCTTTGAGGCCTAACAGTGATTGCATGTGTATTTTGACTATATAAACTGCAAGTCATAGCTGGTCCCAGCAGAATGGCATGTGAGAACTACTGTGTCATCAGTTTGAATCTCTTCACTACCATAAGCAACACATTTCTCACACTTTGCTGAATCAAGTTTCTTACCAGCTTTTACTTTGGCAAACATTTGTGCTGATGTAACATTGTACTTGGATCCAGTCTCTACTTTAAGCTCTACAGGCTTCCTATTAATCCGAACAGTAAAAAACATATCACTCTTTGCTGCCAGACTACCAGTTGGCTGATAGTTTGCTGTATTAATTGTTTCACGAATCACTGAGACACCATTAAGATAAAACGTTTGCTCACGGCTTTCTATCTGATCTACTTGCTTCTTTAGATGCTCTCTTTTATTAAAAGTATGTTGCACTTTAGACTTGCAAAGCCTTTTGAAATCACTCCACTTTTTGCATTTGTGACATTGCTCACCAAAAGGTAAGCATTTTTCTTGTTTAGGCTCATGGTTGCCTCCACAATTATGACAGTTAACAATAAGACTGTTTGTTGCTGCTACTACGGCTATATTTGATTTATAGTTTTGGTTAGAAGTTGCCACACCCTTTGGTTTATAGCTCCATCTGCACCCAACCTTATGTCACATACTATTAACATTTGCACTATTAGGTACTGTAAGCATATTTTTCTCATTCATAAGCATATTTGTGTGCTTTTCTGTAAGCTCGTATATTTGACAAATCTCTATGGCTTAATAGAATGTTAAATCACTGTCTTGAAGCACAATCCTTCTCACTGCATCATTATTAATACCACACACAAGTCTGTCCTTTATCATCTCATTTCGCAAATCGCCAGAACTACAAGTTTTGGCTTTATTTCTCAAGTCAGTAATATATGCTGATATAGTTTCACCAGGCATTTCATTTCATGTGTAAAATATGTGCATTTCCATTGTAATATTAATTTGAGGGTTACACATTTCTCTAAATTTATGTTTTAAGCACTCAGGGTCATCCTGCATTTCAGCCTGCATCACAATATGGTGGCTTCCCCCTCTCCTGCATACACTGCATGTGTATACACAAATAAACTTTCCCTCTCAATGGCTTCTGAGCTTGCTAAATTAAGAAGTATGAAGGCTTTTGTACATGTGTCTTTATCAGAAAAGGCAGCCTGTATTCTCAGCAATATTATTATCAAACACCAGTGGTTCTGGTCTGCAAAATTCTTTTGCCGTATCAACAAAATACATTTACACATAAGCATGGACCAGATACCTGCAATTATGTTTGCATGCACAAAAATTGCTTTAAAAAAGCCTTCACTTTGACACTGCAAACATTGTGAACATTCCAGAAACTTCAGATAATTCACATACATTTAATTAATGGAAAAATGTAGTACATTGTAAAGAAATGCAGTTGTTTTAGCCTTTTCATACATCTTAAACATTTTGGAAATTGTTTCAAACACTTTTGTATTTATTTAAAATACTTTTATCAGTATGTCGCAATTTTGGACATTTTGTTTATCTCGGTAATTATTTCAAATGTATTGAATGCTATGCCATACATTCAGAGACTGAAAAATCATTTAAACAAGTTTAAGTACCTTTAAAAAACTGCTGACCTGTTTGTGAGTTCACTCCAGTATATTTCTCCACTTTTAACTGTGTGCTTCATGGCTTGTGTGCTGCTTCAACTTTTGGATCCCATTTTGGCACCATGTCGCTTGTCTAACGCATTCAAAAGGGATGAGGAAGCAATGTATGGGTTCAAGATATTTATTGTACATAAACATGTCAGGAACTATAATTGAAACAAGCATTTAAGCTAAATGATTCATTCATTATTTCAAACACACTTGCATGTGCATCTCCATTCATGTCTGCATTAACTCTGGCTGACTGTACAAAATGGCACTGTTCTTGCACGTGCTCAGTACTTACATGCACATGCTATCTAGCTACAGTGGCTGACTGAAAAATACACATAAGGATCTACAAAAAAGATAATGAAATTCTACCACCAACTATAATATACTAACTGTAGACAGACAAAATAAAAGAGCTGGTGGAGCTACAATACAGCTTACCCCCTTCACCACTAAATCCTCTACAATTTGGCTGTGTAGAAATTCTAATATATGTCCTCAAACTCAACCAAAATAAGAAACTATCCATTATACGTGCTTAAATTGTAGCCTGGTAATAACCTGTCTGCTGCAGAAGACTCCTGTTGGGTCTTAACCAACATCAACCAAGCAAGATGAACTGCAAGTGTGCCAGGTGCATCTTAACAACCTAGATCAACTTTGCTAAAATATAAACATCAACAATCGAATGATTTTCAGGGGCCAGTACGTCTTGTAACTATGTTTGGGCATAACATTAATACCATTAGAAGGATTACTGACCAACATTGGAACATTTGTCACATCACAAATTATCAGAGTTTTTATCTCCCACATGCTTATACTCTTACCAACGGGGTCCTACTTTGGGCACTTATTTTAATCACTACAAGCACAGGATTGCATCCAATAGATATCAAGTCTCATTGTTCGGGGAAGAAAAGTTGGTTGGGTACATACCCTGTGGTCATTGTTCTGCATACAGCCATGTATTGAAGAATAAGCAATTTACTAGCAATAACACATCTAAGGTGCATGACATTCTGTGTTTTGGTAACTGTAGCACCGATTGAGTCATATATTTAGCCACTTGCTCTTGTTCTGCTTTTTATGTGGGGCAGACTTCCAGGTCACTTAGGATTAGGATATCTAAACATCTTAGTGACATCAGGAATAAAAGAGTGTCTAATTCTTTATAGAAACATAATGTATCTCACACCACTGCCCAGTTTAAATTTATTGTACTCGATCGAGTTATAGTTAATAGACTGAACAAGACAGGTTGGCATTCTATTTTAAATAAAAAAAGAATCCAGCTGGATCATCAGGTTGGGGGGGGGGTTGTTTAAACCTGACCTAAATGAACAATTCTAATTATCCAACGACAAGCTTGTTTTTTTGACTGTTGAACTATTTAAGCTCATCATGTTGCTTTAGTTTTTGTCACTGCACTGAGGAAGGCATATTTTTGCCAAAACTGGTTTGCTTATATTATATGGTGTACTATATGGTGCTTTAATACACCATTGGCTGGAATTGCCGCTATTAAACTTTATGATTAACACCCATTTGGTGCTGGATGCTTTGTGTTCTTAACCAACATCACCAAGAAGAATTTATATTGGGGGATTTTAATATTGACAGTCTCTCTCTCTCTGTCCTCTGCCTCACCTAACCAATCAATAAATCTCTATGATAACTTGCACCCCCACCTGTTGTAATAAATCAACATTAACTGACTGGATTCTTACCTCTATGCCTTATAAAATCTTTACCTCAGATGCCCTTCCCGATACCTTAACTGATCATCTCCCCACCTATGTAATAAGAAAGCAAACATATATTCAAAATCAGCCACATTGCAGCATAGCACATAACCTCACATGTTTCAACAAAGGTTCCTTTATCTCTTATCTAAAACTATATAACTGGAATGCTGTAAAAACCATTCCAATAGATGATGCAGTAGCTGTTTTTAATTCCACTTTCTTGAACATCCTAAATTAACTTGTTCAACTCAGAAAAAAATGAGTGAAGGCTACACCTGCCCCCCCCCCCCCCCCCCCAGTTGTCTACAAACACAAAGCACCTTATGAGACTTAGAGACAGAGATTACAATGCATGGCTATCCAATAACACAATAACAAATACCCCAAAATTCACATAACTCAGAAACCAAATTAAAGCTCAAATTAAGTTAAAAAAAAGCAAGCTATACTGATCTGCAGCATAAAAACAACAAAAATCCCAAAACATTCTGCCCCTCTATAACCAGCTTTTTGATCACAGCTGCACCACTCAACCATCTTCTACACTTAACTCTAACACCAACTTTACCAAAAGTGCAGATATTTTCAGCTCTCATTTCATTCAGTCAGCCTAATCACAACTTCAAAATTCCACTAATACCAACAACCAGACAACAGTACCAACAACAATTACTCTTCATAACCTCCCTGAATCAGCTCCCATTACTTACATAAAAAGAACTATTACTTAAATTGAAACCCAACACATTAGCCCCCAACAACCTAACTGCTGAATATCTTAAGATGGCTGCAGAAACAATAAAGTACCCCTTTTCAGTTTTATTAAATCGCTCCATTAGGGAAACGTGTCCCTACCTTCTGGGAAAAAGTCACATTTTTCTTCTCCACAAACAAGGGCATTCAACTGAGCTCGCAAACTACATGCCTATTTCCATACATTTCAACTTTCCAGATTTTGCCTCACATTTGTGTGGTTTTCCAGCAGATCACTGAGGATAGAAGACAGTAAAAAATAACACACATTTAAGTTTCAGATTTCTTATCCTTCAAAAAAATGCATGCTAACACAAATCCTGCTATTCTAGCAACTTAGTTTATAAGAGCAATACTTAAAATCCGTCCCTATTTTTGGACCTTTGTCCCCAGCATTATTTTAGGCATTATCCAGATTTCTTGCGCTAAGAGTTTGAGAGCTATGCCCATTGCCATCCTCTCCCCTATCAAAAATACCCCAAAAATGCATCCGGTCACAACTCTTACATTATCTCATGCAAAATAACCTTTGCTCTTCATCTTAGAATGGCCCCCATCTCCACCACAGTACCTCTGCCACTTTACTTTGTTTCAATACAGTAAGTAGAAATATGAATGATGGAAAGCTAGGCCTTCCTCTTCCTTATTTATCCATGGCCTTTGACACGGTCTCTTATTCCATTCTCCTACATAAACTATATAACCTAGGACTCGACACCACTGCTATTTCATATTTCTGTAGCTACAGACATTTATTTATTTTATTTTTTTATTTTACATTTGTTGACTGGGGTAGTCTAACTAGATACATGTCCATTTGCAGTAGAGGCCCGGGGAGATAAGCTCCAAACTATGCTAATATAACAATATTACAAAGAATAAATGAATAAATGAAAATGACAAAAAAGACAGAAGACAAAAAACACATCAGTTAAAACATTAATATACATTTAGCTTTAGGTTATCATTGCAGAAGATTAATGAAAAGGTCATGGGTACAGAGTTTAGCAATACAGTAGTTTTAGAAGCAAATGATTAAGGTTAAGGGAAAGACATCTTATCTTCCTCCCCGTCCCAGAAACAAGGTTTAATCTTGTTACCCATTCTCCGTAACATCTTCATCAATAACCTGCACAAGGTCTGTAAAACTGCATCCTCAGTACAATATGCAGATGATGTCACAGTTATCTGTATCACAAGAAACATCTACAAACTACAAGAACTTACGTAGGAGTCCTTCTCCTCTATAGAAACCTGGCTGACATCTGCCTAGCTATTCTCAAACAAAAATAAATTCAGACTAGAAATATATACTCCCAAAGAGCTTACAATCAACAAGACCTCCTTGTCAATTACCTCATCCAACAAAACAAAAATTGAACTTTTCACACACACTAAATCGCTAGGCATCTATGTAGATGAGAACCTAAAATCAGACACACACATCCAAAATTTAGTGAAAAAATTTCACCAAGAACTATATTCTGTTTATAGATCCAAACGCTTCTTCTCACACACTATAAGAAAGCACATTGCCTCTTCTCTCCTCTTGCCTATTTTAACATATTATGCACCTATCCTTAACAACTTCCAACTGGCCGTGTTAAACAGATGAACAATGTTACTACAAAATAGCACAATTCACTGCCAACCTTACAAAAAGATCCCACTACTGTCACTCCCTAAGGGAAATACATTGGCAAGATTTCCCACATTATGCAACCTGTTCACAACTTCCACAGATCCTTTACATTGTATATAAACCTAACAACTGTCCATCCATCTCCGACCTCATAAAAATATATAACCCTTCCATGCTACTTATCAGACCATGCCATCTTAAATGAGTAGCATAATGGGGATGTATCTCACCCGACATGATCTGCAAAGTTCCCAAAAGTTCCTCACCTAAAACTCCAAAATCTGTCTCAAAAATCTCCAGATTGCAGAAACAAGAAACTCCAGCTCTATCATATTCAGTGCTCAGAGGTGACAGAGGAGGTGCATACAAGGACATACAAACCCCCGTCCAAGATTAATGGACATGCTCCACCTCAGAAAATCCAAATCCACCAAAACCACAAGCTAGAGCACTTAAGCCCTTACCTATATATAAATAGGGACTGGAGGGCTGGAGGGATTTATCACTCACAGACTCTGCTGTGGAATGGAATAAAAATCGTCCATGTGAGGCAGAGACACTCACTGGCTCCTGTCAAGAGAATTTGACCTGTGGATGGAAGATCGCGGGTTTTACCCCGAAATCATCTCTACAGAGGCAAACAACACAAACAATTAATTTTTTTTATTTTTTTTATAATATAACGAAGCCACAAAGCCACAAAACTTTATAAATGCCTTAGGGCAGATAGCCTAGTATAAACCTATGAACCTATGAACCTATGCTACTACATTCATCATACAAATATCTATTACATGTATCCAAACCTAACAATTCTGCTGGCAAATCACTACTGTCCTACCACCTCACTAAATCCTGTAACTCCATTCTATTAGCAATATGACAAGAACACTCCCTAAAATCATTTAAAAAGTGTTACCTATTCAGTTACCAGCTCTGTAAATGTGATATTCCTGTATAATCTCCAAACCCTTACTACCTGTCACCAATCTTTTATGTACTTGTCATAACATAGCTACTTCTTCACACTCTGTAACTATCACTTACCCCTCTCCACTACTATTTCTGTCTGTCTATCTATCTATCTATCTATCTATCTATCTATCTATCTATCTATCTATCTATCTATCTATCTATCTATCTATCTATCTATCTATCTATCATCTATCTATCTATCTTATCTATTATCTGTCTGTTCTGTCTGTCTTGTCTCTCTATCTATCTATATCTATCTATCTATCTATATCTATCTATATCTATCTATCTGTCTGTCTGTCTGTCTGTCTGTCTGTCTGTCTATCTATCTATCTATCTATCTATCTATCTATCTATCTATCTATCTATCTAATCTATCTGTCACTCTGTCTGTCTTTCTACCTATCTATCTGTCTACTTATTTCCATTTTACCTGGACCTCATCGGTACTGCTTCATAATTTGTAACCATCTTCATCCGATTATTACTTTACTGTCTCCCACTCAATATCTAGTTACAGCTGATTCCATTTGAAAATAGTTAGACTCTTATAGGCTTGATATTAACTAATATATTACTGTATTCTTATTTTAACTGCCGTGCTTTCATTAACTATTATAACTGCAATATGATTACTATTCTATTTATGTACATTAACCATGTAAATAATGTATAACTCCCTTCTATTCATTCTGTAAAATGGTGCATTAATCCCCAAGCCTACACTGAAAATGGGACCTGTGGTAAGTCTGATGTGCCAGGTTAAAAAGCAATAAATAAATAAATAAATCTATGTTATTAAATGAGTGTCAGACCTTCTCAATGTCAAACAGTTTGGAACGTGGAACATTTTAAATTCCAAATGAGAAATGTTCCTCACAATGAAGTAGAGCTGTGACACATGTGGCTGATTCTGCTGTGTGTTGAGGATGATAATGATTCCCGATAGCAGCATTGCCTTGACTCCCCAGCTAAGGAGTAAAGAGAGTGGAGACGGGCAGCCACAGTAAGAAGCAGAGCTGAACAGCTAATCTTAAACAAGGACTACTGCTACTTTCTGAAACTTAAGCAGAAAGCATGAAAAGTTTTTTTTTATCAGACAGGTAACTGCAGAGAGGCTTAAGAAATGTACAATTCAAACCATGTTGTAGTTTTACTGTGAAACAGTTGCTGATCTGACATGATATAAGCGATGTCACACATTATATTATGTTTGCTGAAATCAATGAAAAAACTTTCATTGCTATGGCTTAGTGTGTGTGTGTGTGTGTGTGTGTGTGTGTGTGTGTGTGTGTGTGTGTGTGTGTGTGTGTGTGATATTAATATTGTATACAGTGGTTAACTTTGGCGATCTGGGTAGGATGTACGGAAATGCAACAGATTCATAGTATGATAGTACAAGCTGTACAATGAGTAGTGCTTACATGGTACAGCACTTATCTGTCTCAGTTCATAGCTTTGGAATCTTCTGTGAGGAGTCTACATGACTGTCTTTGCCTGTGTAGGTTTTATTTTGGGTCCCTGGATTACTCCAACACCCCAAAGAAGTGCCACAGGTGAAATGGCATTCCTCCAGTTTGTCTGTAAATAAGCAAGCACTGTCAGGGTGCATATTGTAACAGATTTGGTGTGTTGGGGGAAGTGCAAGTATGTGAATGGATATGTGAATATGTGTGTGTGTGTGTGTGTGTGTGTGTGTGTGTGTGTGTGTGTGTGCATGCGCACGTGTGCGTGTGTGTGCGTGTGTGCGTGCGTGTGTGTGTGTGTGTGTGTGTGTGTGTGTGTGTGTGTGTGTGTGTGTGTGTGTGTGTGTGTGTGTGTGTGTGTGTGTGTGTGTGTGCATTTGTGTGCCAAAAATGCTATTAGTGGACACATATATAAATTTTCTAAGTAGTGAAAAAACAACAACAAAAAGCAACCGTTTATCTTTCAAAAATAAGTCTCAAAATGCATTACTGAATATCTAGACCATTAGACCTTGTGGGGCCTCCCCTGATGACTGTGTCAGAAACTTAGTAGGGGTATCAGCCATAGTATTAAACAAACACCTGTGAGAGGTGGACACAGAGTGTAGCCGCATTTTGTGGGACTGGGGACACTTTGGTCATTATTTATTTCATTTTCCACACAGTGAAACAGAGGTGAGTACAGAAAGTCACTGTAGCTTGTGCTGGGCCAGGGGCAGTGTGGATATTTTACTTACCTCAAAGGGAAGCAACAGAGGTATGCACAGAAGGTCATGGAGCTTCTGTTGGAGCAACAAGTACATTACTGTGAGCTTTATTTTTTCACTTTCTGAACAGCCACAATCACATTTATTTACAGTAATGCACTCCAAATTGTTGCTCCTAGATGGTAAACTAACACTCGACAATTTATAGTCATCTGTGCCCACCACTGAATTTTTTTTTTTTTATTATTGGGAAAGTTAAAGAAATAATAAGCATTCTTTCCTAGTGTAACCTTTGTGGGTAGGAGTAAGGAGGTACACTGTATATGTATAAGTACAAGCTGAAATATGTAACTCTGTTCTATTTATTATTTCACTATCTTCCCCGTCTGACATTAAAGGTGTATATTCTTTGTTCAGGCCATTATTAGATCAAAAGATGTGGAAAAAAAGCATAAAAATTAATCTGAGATGATTTGGAATGTAGCTTCTCCCAGAATTATAATTTTTCCCCTATGCAGTTGTTACAGTGCGATCTTGGCCTGTAAGGATGTGTTGAAATTATGTCTGGAAGAAGTTGAACAGTAAGACAAAGCACAAAAGTAATCTGGATAGTGTAGGGAGGCCAAGATGGGGGAAACAATAGAAAGCAGTGGTACATATGCTTTAAGACACAACAGACAGCATGGAGCTGCCAGGAAAACCTTTACCTAGGACTGCTTATTAACTAAGGCTCACCCGCATTTACTGCATATGGTACTTAAAACTAGTACTTCTTGATGTGACTTGCTAAAATGAGTGTGCTACTCTGAGGCAAAGGGTGTTTTGTTTTATATGTGGGGGTGGCTTATATGTCAAGCAATGGCAGGATGCAAAGGTGACAATCCTGAGACATGAAAGTCTTAGGAAGGACATTTTCAGTCCTCACAAAATCCACAGAAAAACTAACTCTAGTAATGTAAACACTTGATAGTAGAAGATTATTAAATAGCTTGTTTTACAATTCCCTGGCCAAACTATCCATTGATACAACACTAGAGTCAGGTCTTTAATGCCACTGGAGGCAGGGATTATAAAAACACAAGATTAATTTTAAACATGACAAAAAGCAGACCACATTTGACCTTGCATACTTATTGTTACAGGTTCTATGTATTACTTACACATTACTTGTAACTCCACTAACTGTATCCCATACAGCATCGGGCTGTGGATTGGAGTTCACAGCTGCAGGCCTCAGCTCGGCCTTAATTCAAAGTCCACACATATGTGTACTATGTCTTCCATCAGGTCACTTCTAAGTCCAGAAATCCAAAATATTCTGACAAGGCCACTGCTCTAACCCATGATGAATCTCTCACTTACAAAACTTCCATTGTGATTTTCTACTTTTTGGACACAACCCTTTATAGAACAGTAATATACAATTAGTTTTTCTCTACCCTTATGATATAGTTAATTACCTCACTAATTATTGTAAGGATTTATAAGTTACATTTTACACATAATCGACACAAGGGCAGATTTCAAAAGAGCTTGGGCATGGAAATAACTCTTTTGAACAAACTGCAGTTCAACAGAATGCTCTGAATTCGTATATGATTCTTATTTTAAAAAAAAAAGGAATTTGCATGGTTGCCATGCATGGTAGAAGTGAAACTTCTGTAATGGAGTGCAAAGGAAAGCAAATGGTACAGTACATTATAAAGAAATACACTTATAAGCCTAGATTTTTTTATGAAACTGTTGTGTACTGTCATCAACCTAAACTGGTGTCTGCATGAACCCAAGAATTCTTTCACTGAGTAGATTCAGAACTCTGTTCACTTTGTGTTTAAGTGTGTGTGCGTGTGTGTGTGTGTGTGTGTATATCTACTGAAATGACAGGTGAAGCTGAAAAACTGTCAGAGTATAAGTAGTTCTAACTCGTATTACCTTTCTATGAGGCAAACTGATAGTACTGTGCCCGGTGCTGTCGAAGGAGTCTGACTTGTGTTTTTCTTTCACTTTTCATTTTACCCTGAACTGGCACTACCGTGCCTTTAAAAGTTTCACTTCAAAAATGGCCTCAGATGATGAGGTAAAATAAAATATTTATTTGGAGTCAGAATGTACCCACTTTGTTTATTATCATGCAGTCTGTATCATCAAACATTTGTGCATATTTGACCAACACCTTCAAAGATTTAAATACACTGAGAATTGTAGCTGGTTGAACCAAAGATTCAAAGATTCAAAGGTTCAAAGAAGATTTATTGTCATTTAGGAAACACAAGTGCTACCTAAATGAAATTTCAGGTGTCAGCTCTTTTACAGGAGAAAACAAACACAAAAATATATATATGATAGGTATTAAAGAATAAGCAATAACTAAAGTACAAATAAGTATCTAGGTAGCTGATGCACATGCTTGTACACTATTTATTTACACTGGACAATGCTGACTACTAGATGATTAACATCATGAAAAGAAAAGTACACTATACACAGAGGTGAGATTGGGTGATATTGCACATAAGGAAGTAATTGAAATTGCACTTGAATGAGAATATATTAATTTTAGTATGCAATAAATAAAGAGAATTACTGTACGAAAAAAAGGAAAAAGATTGAGAGTGTAACAGTCTGTTACAGTTTTGATACATCTAGATTTTCATCTACATTAATGAGTCTTAGTGCATTTGGATGAAAACTGTTCATAAATCTGAAGGTCCTGCAGTGGATACTCTGTAACCTTCTACCAGAAGAATGTTTAGTGAACTAACCATACGCTGAATGAGAAGTGTCACTCAGTATTTTGCGGGAGATCTTTTTACATCTCATTTCAAAGAGCTCATGTATGGTAGGAAGACTAGTGCCCACAATCTTTTCTGCTGTTCTTATTATTCTTTGCAGCTTCTTCCTTTTGGCCATTGTGCTATTACCGAACCATACAGTGCCGTTGCTGGTGGTAATATGCTCAATCCCTGGGATTCATGAAGCTTGCGCCAGGTGCACGCATAGCGTAGGCGTTATAACGCCAAATATGGCCGCCGAGCGATTCAGGTATGATCTAATTCCACGTGCACTACCGGCGTACGCCAGATCTGTGCAGCCCCCGGTGTAGGTATGCAAATCACCCCATGTGCAGTGTTGCACCATGCAAATGAAGGCGTATAATGATTCATGAAGTGGTGCAGGCGTAGCGTAAGCCCACGGAAATGTAAACCAAAGAACACGGTTTACATTTTCCCAAACATAACATCGAAGCTATGGAAGAGGGCCAGACCCAGGTATCACAACGTGAACATATACCAATGGTGAAATACACAGCCAATGGCATAAGAAAAGATGCACAACACGTAAATAACAACATTTAATGTCATGTCCACAGTAACGCACAGCAGAACCACAGGGCATGTGTGCGGAAGCTGTAACATAAAGAAATAATATAAAAATGTCATAAAATCGCAACGTAATAGAAATCAGGTTTACAGCATAACACACAATGGTAGGCATGGAACACCACAACCAAGGTGCAAGGGTTGCTAAGGGTTTGCGAGAGTGTTCGGCGCGGTAACTATGAATTAGTAGTCGATGACATGCAAATGAGGCAGATAATACTGAATCGCAAATGTCCCACCGGAGGAAGGTTGTACCATACGGCGCAGCGGTATAACACCGAGGAGTGGCTCAGAGGAGATACATGACATCAGCAGAGGGGTGTGCCACTGTAGCACTAAGCACATTGGAGCATTGAAAATCTGGCCTGTCTGTTGCTAAGCAAAGCTACAGGATAGGGGTGGGGAGGAATCGTTTAGCTGAGAGCACACATGGTGGCCAAAAGCGCATGTGTACGAGGATGAAAAACATGCCCAAAACACAGTAATCGGACGCATGCGCCGCAAACAATAGTAGAAACAGGAAGGTCAGGGGAAGGAAAGGAAATGTGGAAGTATGATAATTGGAGTACTAATGAGCAATCAACACCAATCAACCCATGAAGGCCAATCGACGGCAGCTGAAAAGTCCGCTTGCAGAAACCTGCAAAACAGGATAGGGGAGGCATGTGAATGCAAAGAAAGGAGGGGAGGTATTGGATTGCAAAGATAGGAGACCTGACACAGCAGAGCAAAGCAAACTGACAGCAGACCGGCAGTAGCACACATAACGCAAGATACACCAGGTCCAGGAAAGCACAAATGAAAGTAGGCTGCAGGATGCACGCCAGAAAATGGTAGGTGCAATGCGCAGAAATGTAAAGGGAAGGTCAAGAGGTAATCCACGGCAGGCAAATGTAATTCAACACCAAAGGCATCACAATAGTAGTTCCGGCAGTAAAACACATGACATAACCTGTAGCTACGAACGTACATACACACCCTATGACATCATCGGTGTTCACAGCACAATAGCATAAAGTTTGTAAGCACCCAACACACACCTGCGTATTCCCAAACACCGCACCATAGGTGTAAACACATGGGGAACTTTTAAAATGTACATGTTGGGAGCTGCCATAGCTGTGATTCATCAGCATGTGTTAGAGACTGACGGTGTTGTGGAGGATGATGCCGACAACCACCCGAGGCATGGGAGGAGAAGGAGAGTGTTCAGACCAAAGGTAACCTACCAGGGGCTACATGACCTGGAGATAGTAGAGCGTTACAGGGTGGACAGGGACATCTTACAGCAAATAGTGGAGCTGTGCCGGCCAAGCCTTTGAACCAGAAGCAACAGAGGGGAACCCATCCCAGTGGACACGGAGGTATGTGTAAGCCTGCGAATATTGGCCACAGGTACCTTTCAAAGGCCATCTGGAGATATAATGGGTATCTCACAGGCATTAGCATCCAGGGTACTACACCAGTTCCTGGATGCCATGTTACCACATGCCAATGAGCAGATATACTTCCCCAGAACTCAGGATGAGTTGGCCAGCAATATGCATCACTTCCACCATGTGGCACAATACCCAGAGGTACTGGGTGCGATAGACTGCACGCACATACAAATCAAGTCACCACCCGGTGAGCAGGGTATGCGCTACATAAACCGCAAGGGATTCCACTCCATCAACTGCCAGGTCGTATGCAATGCCCAAGGCATTATCATGGATGTGTGTGCTGGCAGCCCTGGAAGCTACCATGACTCCCATATCTAGCATGCCTTACAGCTGTATCAGGTATTTGTCAGGGGGGACATCCCACATGGCCATCTCGTGGGGGATGCTGGCTATGCACTGGAGCCGTGGATGATGACTCCCATCAGAAATGCACACACAGCTATGCAAGAACGCCATAATGAGGCACACGCACAGACCAGAATCATCATAGAGCGTGTGTTCGGGATGCTGAAATCACAGTTCCAGTGCTTGGATACATCTGGAGGAGCCTTGCAGTACTCTCCAGGCACGTGTGCCCACATCATCATAGTATGTGCCATGCTACATAATATGATCCTGCGGAAGCAGCTGCAGCAGGGACAAAATGGTGAAGGCCCTCATAGCCCACCGCAATTGCCAAGGACAGTACAGGCACAGAGGGATTCAGACCATGAACACACTGTGCCAGCCCCAGTAGGCAGGTGGAGGCTTGCCCAATATGCCTATGCCTTGGCAAAGAGGAACGATAGCACATACACTGACCGTGTAGGCCCCTACGGACTGACACCTCTCCACCTGCACACACAGTAAAATGGATGGCACACAAACATGACCACCTGTAAATTGTAATGTATAGGTGGCCCAATGTGTGACTCCTACATAGGCAGCCCTCAAACATTGTAAACACAACAGCCAGTGCAACACGGAATGCCAACACCTGAACAGTACATGAGTCTTACAGCATATGGTGGTGCTGTGTGCCTGTCACGTTCCCAGATATATATATATATATATATATATATATATATATATATATATATATATATATATATATATATATAGATATATAGATATATATATATATATATATATATATATATATATATATATATATATATATATATATATATATATATATGTACACATATGCATATATATAATACAGATAGAAAGGGCAATAGAGGGATATTTATTTATTTATTTTATTTTACATTTGTTAACCGGGAGAGTCCGACTGGATACATGTCCATTTTCAGCGGAGGCCCAGGGAGAAAAGCTCCAAGTACATAACAGACATATGAACATTGTTAATGATATATGGTGATATAGATGGATTCAGCGATATCTGCAAATATGATAGATAGTTCAATGACATTCATAACATCTTGGAGGTACAAATAAATAGGATACCGCCAACCATGGAATGTGTAACATACCGACATGCGTAACCACGAGGCTGAAAGACCGATAGAATACAGTACCGGAACAGTACATCCGCGAGTAATAGTATGATGATATGAAGGGACGGTTCGTCACCGCTGACGGTGTCATGGTCCATGTAGGTACTGTGTTCAACCGTGTCTGTGAGTGCCATAGTCTAAGTGTGCGTTAAGGGTGCCGTGTGCATTTCTGTGTGACTGTAATGTGTGTGTGTGTCCGCAACATGTGTATGTTGGTGCCAAGTCAGAGGCAGACCAGTATGGTAGGTGTGGGTATAGCTAGTCGTAGGCATACGGTTACTACCTGTACCACAGTAGGAGGGACATCCCCACCCTGGGCAGGTGTGTCCTGACATAAAACAGTACAAAGGGCAAATGTCCAAGATAGTAGGGCATAAATATGTCCCATATATAATGTAACAGTCGTATTTAATAGTTATGCCTGTATGTAAGAAACTTAAATGTTACATGCAATATGATAAGTATCCAAAGTCACAACAATAGGTATGTAGTGAGGATAAAAGTATGTGCTACCTGTGTACTGACCGTGCCTACGTGTTGGCCTGTAAACACTGCTTTGTGTCCCACAAGTGTCCAACAATGACCATATGATAAGGTGGCAACCCATGGCAAACAGGCTCTTTTAACAACACAACCACAATGACTGCAAATTACGGAGGTATACAAGTAGCAAGCTCACCTGCAGTCGATATAGAAACCAATTAACAACAGCCCAACGTACAATCCCGTAACATAAGTCTACTAACTGTTAGCTCTCTAATCAGGGATGGAGCCCACACACATATATACGGATTATGTAGAAATGCAAGGCCCACAAACCGTATATGTTACGTACAATCACCGACATCCCCCACACTAGAAACTAAAGCAATACAAACTGTAATAGCAGCACAAACATCCAGTCAGTCAATTACATCTGCAGAACCCTCAACATACCATGTGAGAGACACAATTAAAGGCGACATGCAAAATTGCAGGCGTTGTGTAATGGAACAAACAGCCATGTTACAGGTATTGATTGCAATACTCCGTTAACAGACGTCGCGATGACAGGTACACCCACATGTTGAACCAAAGACTCTACCTGTCACACACAATCCACGGGGGACATGAATCCAAACTATACTTGTCTCCATGTATAGCAGTTGCACTTACTCATAACAAAACACAATACAGACCTTTTCTCTGAAGGTAGGGCAAATAGGCAACGCCCAAGTGGAGAATCCAATTATACCCCACTGTTGCCGCGTAATGTGCGAATGGAGTAGCTGCACAGCTGATATGCAAGTAATTAGTCACTCAGGAACACCAATTGGTGGGAAGAATCAACATGTTTCAGGTATCGACGTATATAAGGATGACTTGCCAGACATTCAAACCTTATGCTCATACCGAAAAACAGTTGAAACACTGTGAGAGAGATAGAAACGAAATGCCGTAACGACAACAAGGTATGTAGAATGCCCGATATGTAAGGTTATGTATAGCATGATCTGTATTAATTAGTTTTACTGTATGTATAGCCTGGTTTGCATTAATTAAATGTGTCCGCAATGCATAAAGTGGGGAAAGGTATTGATGTAGTGATGTCTTGCTGAGCATACTAACACTTGTAGAATCTGTGCGTCCAGCAGTGGGACACAAGGTACACAGCACAGACACCAGAAGGGATGCTACATGAGGCCATTAAACAGAACAATGCCATACAACCCGCCGTCAGTGGTAGGGTATGTCCAACAAGGACGTGCCATAGCAGGGGATAGTATATGTTGATATACTGTCACAGCACGCATGTGTATGGGTAAATAACATTAATGACATATGCAAGGTGGTCCCGCTGAGCAAGTATGCTTTGCATCATGGGATACTATGTGAAATATGTGTAATGTATAGTATTATAGGTAGATATGACAGATATTCTACACAGCATAACAGGCATATCATACATACCATAGGTATTGTCTATTGGTATGTACATAACAGGATACATATGGCCTGTAGGTATGGGACATAGTAATAGCATGATAGCTAAACTAAATGGAAGGGCTACCAAGTAACCATGCACCAAGGACATGTAATAGCTGCATAGGTGCATAGTGGGGTACTATGCAGTCTGTCAAGTCCATGTGTAAGCACAACTACAGTGTTCACACTAGTGGCACCTCTCCAGGGTAGTGTTCTGTGAAGAGAAGAGCCAGGTGTGACCTGCACCACTACACAGTACAGCCACAACAGTGATCCCAGGCCTACATGTGTCTCCCAACCACCAAGGGAGGTATCACATGAACAGTGTTACTGAGTGTCCCTGCGTGATGTACAGAGTGCTTATGTTCCACAGCATGGTGACTGTCCTGTTTGGGAATGTAACCCAGAAGCACATCCCACTCATTGTGGCATGTGTGCACATATCCATGAGCATGTTGCTCACAGTGGCCTCTGCTAATGTTGCGTATGAGGAGTATATCCATCAATAATATTGTGGACATGGGCCCTGTCTGATCAGCAGAGGTCACCCCTGAGTATGTAGTATGCAAATGTGTACAGATGTGGTGTCCTTAATGCAGCCGCATATTTAAACTGTCGGAGCTCAGTAAACGGCATGGCGTGTTAATGTTGTGGCATGTAAAGCTGTAGCTGTTGTGTAAGGTACACCCTAAATGGGGTGGTGTACCCTTGAATGTGTGTAGATGTCTTGAGTTCAGAGGTACAATGGGTGCCTATGTACCAGTTACACACCCAGTACAGATAGGTGTGGCCACGTAGGAGGATATCCATGCCACAGTGGCAATACGGTAGCCACAGGAGTGGGTGTGACATATGTGTGTACTGCAAACATGTACAATGTGATATGTATGTAGGGGACTACCATCCATGTGATAGTCAGTGGGTGAATGGTGTAATGCAAAGGTGATGTGCATGCACCTTGTGTCATGCAGCTTGATGCCATGATAGTCATATTATGTATCTGTCACAGTGACACCCATATGGTTGGAGTCAGTATCAGCTGGTGGAGCAATCATGGCCCGGCATGT
Organism: Protopterus annectens; assembly: GCF_019279795.1. Classification (NCBI taxonomy): domain Eukaryota; kingdom Metazoa; phylum Chordata; order Ceratodontiformes; family Protopteridae; genus Protopterus; species Protopterus annectens. The sequence continues at coordinate 894,251,007 of NC_056726.1, read as the reverse complement.
AGGGGTTGAAAGCTAGGCAGGAAAGTCCCTGTGCCAGCCTGTTCTGCAGGGAAGCATATACATAACATGAGGGGCCCTATGACTGAGG